>NC_045449.1:2616420-2626140 GCF_002776525.5 Piliocolobus tephrosceles
TCTGGTCAGGGCCTTGCAGATGACACGGAGCCACGTGGGCAGGGGGATGGGACAGCTAAGGAGGTTGGTGATTGGACTGCCATCAACTGAGTTCTACTCAGTGTGTGTATTTATTTATTTATTTTGAGACGGAGTCTCACTCTGTCACCCAGGCTGGAGTGCAGTGGCGCGATCTTGGCTCACTTCAAGTTCCGCTCCCCCCACCCCCAACCCGGGTTTACACCATTCTCCTGCCTCAGCCTCCTGAGTAGCTGGGACTACAGGTGCCTGCCACCACGCCCGGCTAATTTTTCGTAGTTTTAGTAGAAACGGGGTTTCAATGTGTTAGCCAGGATGGTCTGGATCTCCTGACCTCGTGATCCGCCCGCCTCGGCCTCCCAAAGTGCTGGGATGACAGGCGTGAGCCACCGCCCCCGGCTACTCAGTGTGTTTAAAGGTGGTTTGGTGAGGAAGAGCGTGGCCAGTGTGCTGGCGACATTGCTGATGGCAGGAACCTGGGTACCATTCCAGAAGGCAAGATGGCAGAATTGGGACCCAAAGTGCCCTGGAAGCTGAATTCCAGGTCGAAGTCCAGTAGATACTATTCATTCATTCATTCATTTTAGCAAGGAACTACGCAGTAGACAGTATTTATTTACTTATTTATTCTTTTTGGAGACAGTTTCACTCTTGCCGCCCAGGCTGGAGTGCAATAGTGCCATTTCAGCTCGCTGCAACCTCCACCTCCTGGGTTCAAGCAGTTCTCCTGCCTCAGCCTCCCCTGTAGCTGGCATTACAGGTGCCCGCGATGATGCCCAGCTAATTTCTGTAGTTTTAGTAGAGACAGGGGTTTCACCATGTTGGCTAAGCTGGTCTCAAACTGCCCTCAGGTGATCTGCCTGCCTCTGCCTGCCAAAGTGCTGGGATTACAGGCATGAGCCACTGCGCCTGGCCCGGTAGTAGACACAATTTGACAGGGGTAAAGGAGAAATGTATTTTGGTTTCTAATCCTGTCTGCACCTGGGCAGCAGAGTGAAGGAATCAGAATTGCCTGAAGGGTTCCCATGGAGTAGAAGCTTGCGTAAGGCCCCATGTGTTAGATGTGTACCAAAGGAAATGCTTATGTTTTGAGGTTGCAAGAGCTCAGGACAGCTTCCAGAGCGAGGGAAGGGAAGGTCCCGCTGTTCTGAGGCCAAGGCTCTATGAGGAATGTTCCTTTGCTTGTTCATTTATTTGGTGGGCATGGATTGAACACCGTTCCTCTGCCAGACATTGTGCCAGGTGTTTCCCTTGAACAGCTGAGCAGTTGTATTTCTGGGTGATGGAATGGGCTGCTGATAGGACTATGGGCTGGTCACCCCTGCTATCCTTTCTCTTTTTTTTCTTTTTTTTTTTTTTTTGAGATGTAGTCTTGCTCCGTCACCCCGGCTAGAGTGCAGTGGTATGATCTGGGCTCTCTGCAACCTCCGCCTCCTGGTTCAAGTGATCCTTCTGTCTCAGCCTCCCGAGTAGCTGGGACTACAGGCACCTGCCACCATGCCCAGCTAATTTTTGTGTTTTTAGTAGAGACAGGGTTTCACCATGTTGGTCAGGCTGGTCTTGAATTCCTGACCTCAGGTGATCCACCCACCTTAGCCTCCCAAAGTACTGAGATTACAGGCGTGAGCCACTGCACCTGGCCAGCCACCATGCCTAGCCTCCCTGCTATCTATTTTTTTACCCCCCAGGATGGAATCTTGCTCTGTCACCCAAGCTGGAGTGCAGTGACACGATCTCAGCTCACTGCAACCTCCGCCTCCCGGATTCGAGCAATTCTCCTGCCTCAGCCTCCTGAGTAGCTGGGATTACAGGTATGCGCCAATACGCCCTGCTAAGTTTTTTTTTTTTTTCTTTTTTTTTTGTATTTTTAGTAGAGACGGGGGTTTCACCATATTGACCGGGTTAGTCTCGAACTCCCGACCTCAAACGATCCACCCGCCTCAGCCTCCCAAAGTCCTAGGATTACAGGCATGAGGCACCGCGGCCAGCCACCTTGCCTGGCCTCCCCGCTATCCTTTCTTTCTCCCACAACTATCCATTGTGATCCTGCCCTGGGTCAGGCCCTCAAGGAAGACCAGGGTACTGCCTTCATGGGCCACACATCCTAGTGAGAGAGACAGGCGATAAACATGTAAACGCAGAGACAAGAGAATTTCCCAATATGACCGGCGTGCTGAAGAAACTCACACAGGGCATCGAGATAATGAGCGGCCAGTGGGTGTGTGGAGACTCTGGAAGAGGTGGAAGACCTCTCCAAGAAAGTGACATTCGAACTGAGTCCTGAAGGGCACAGGGGCGACCATACAAAGAAGCTGCTGGTGAGAGGTGTTGAGTGGGTGGTGGGGAGGGGGCACAGGGCATGGGGTGGAAGAGTCCTTCTGCAGGGGAGCAGCAAGTGAAAGGCTGTTCTAGAAGCAGAAGGCCATTGTAGCCACAGCAGAGTCATGACCAACAGGGTCATGAGGCCACGACCCACAGACAGAAGCGAAGATTTCCGTGCAATTAAAGGAATGGCTTACTAGCACTTAGAGCTGCCTGACGATGGCATAGGCTCCCCCGAGGGAGAGAACTTCCCATCACTGGAAGTGTGCAAGCCATAGTCAAAGGCCGCTCTCCGTGGAGGTTATCGAGGATGAGACTCAAGCATCCCAAAGGTTGGCCAGAGGACCCTTCGTTCCTTCAACCCCTTCACCTTCAGGAGCATCCTTGGTTTGGCGGAAGCTGGGAGGATGTCTGTGGAGTACATGGATGAAAGTTCCAGGCCGAGGGCAGTGGCTCATGCCTGTCATCCCACCACTTTGGGAGGCCGAGGCGGGCAGATCACCTCAGGCCAGGAGTTCGAGACTAGCCTGGCCAACATGCTGAAACCCCGTCTCTATTAAAAATACAAAAAGCAGCCGGGTATGGTGGCAGGTGCCTGTAATCCCAGCTATTCGCGAGGCTGAGGCACGAGAATCGCTTGAACCCGGGAGGCGGAGGTTGCAGTGAGGCGAGATGGTGCCACTGCACTCCAGCCTGGGGAACAGAGCAAGACTCTGTGTCAAAAAAATCCAGTCTCCAGATCCCAGGTAGCGGGGAGTTTCAGGGGTCTGAGCAGCCCTGGAGGCTCGCAGCATAGCACTCTGTACCCCGTCCCGGGTCCCGCGCAACGCAGAGCTAGAGGGAGCCCCAGAGTATCTTCCTCAGTAGATCAGGAGCCCCCAGGCCTCACCGCACCTCCGTTCCCCATTGCCCCCATTGCCCCCATTTCATCTTCCAGGAACCCCTGGAGGGCAGGCTGCTCCTTCTCTCCCCGGGTCCTCTGGGCGCACCTGCCCCGCCCGGCGCCTTTGTTCCGGAGGAGCCGCCTTGGGCAGCCCCCAGGGCGCTCAGGACCTGCTGTACCCTCCGCCACCGCCTCCCGGTGCCCGCCCCTCCGCCCCCTCTCCGCGGCTGCGCCAGACGATCCGCAGTGGCACAGGGACCAGGGCGCGCCCCGGGTGGCGGAGGCTCGGCGACGGCGGGAGCTCGAGGACCCCTGACCCTGGATCGGCGAGGGCTCCGGCTGCGCGTGCGCGGCGGCGGCTGCGGGGGGCGCCAGGTGTGCGGGCGGTGGCGGCTGCGGAGGGCGCGGCTTTGTGCGCTGGGGCCGGGCCGGGGTGCGCGCGTGCGCGGCGGGGCTGCTGCGAGGGACCCCGCCGCCCGGGAGGAAGAGGTGGAGGGGGCTGGGCCGAGGGTGGGGGCGACCGCGGGGACCGAGGTGCCCTTCGCTCCGGGTCCGGAGGCAGCCGCGCGCCAGGCGGCGCAGAAGGTCAGTGGTCCCCGGGGCTGGTATTCCGCAGCCCGCCTGGATCGGGACGTGCGTCCTGGTGTGACTGACGGGGAATCGGCGCGTGTGTGGAGTGTGAACGCGTGTGTTTGCAGACAGACACCGGCACGTATGGACGGCGCGAGCCGGTGCTGCGATCCCACGGAGCCATCCGGCGTCACGGGCTGTGCTGGGGAGGTGGGGTGACCGTCCTCAGAAACCCCCGCGGGTGGGGCGCTGCTTACACGTCCACCTATAGGGTGTGTGTGCGTGCGTGAGGTGTGCAGCCCCTGCCAGAGTCTGGCGAGAGAAGCTGACCGGCATGGAGGTCAAAGATGGGCTGTTTACAGGTGGCGGTAGAAGGAGAACAGCCAGGAACCGCAGGAGGACCCTGGAGCTAGGCTGGGCTTGCCGAAACCCCCCATCCCATCCTCGCTCCAGCCTGTGCCTGTTGCAGGGAGAGGAGCTAGGGTGATGGGGTGCCGGCTGAGAAGCCTTGAGGGATCTTTGGGAGGGGCCCAATTCCAGCCTGATCCTCATTTCCAGAGGCCTGGACGGGTGTGGGGGTGCCGGCCCTGGGTGGGGAGTCTAGGGCAGGCCTGTGTTCAGGAGACCTCAGGGGTCCGTGTAGACTGTCCTCTGGCTTTGCCGGCACTAGGTGCTGTGTGTCTGGTGCTGGGAGCTGGCTGAGGGATCCCCTGCCTTCCTCTCATTTGTTTTCTATAGCTGCCCCTGCATCCTTGTTAACAAACCTGAAGGGCACTTATATGCCAGTGGGGTTTGCTGGGATGTGCCCTGTTGAGCGGCTCTCATCAGAGAAGCCTCCATGGGGAATGAGAGAGTTGTCCTGAGCCAGGTGCCAGGGCTCTTACGTTCTTTGCCTGTTTTGTGACCCTAGGGGCCATCCCTCAAGCCCTATAGGCCTCAGTTTCCCATGGCACTCTGCCCTCCCCCTTCTTCCTGTTGCGGGGTGGGGAGTAAACAGCTCGCACAGCTGCCTGGGGCCGGGAGGCTGGGAGGCAGGGAGTGACTCAGGGCCTGTGAGGTTTTGGGCAGTAATATTTCAGTGGAAAGTCCTGGGACATCCTTTTGACTTGGGCAGGAGTTGGGCGAGGCTCTGCCCTCACCTCCAAACTGTGGTGCTGCTGGGTTTTCTGAGTCCTGCGGTGGGGTGGGGTGGGCGTCTGTTGGATCTGGCTGCTCAGGCTTCAGGAAGCTGCCTCTGGTCGCTCCTTCCTTCCCAGATGTCAAGGAGTTGGAGAGGGATGGGGCTGGGGGGCCTGGCAGTCGAGTGGGATGTTGGGGCTGGAGCTGAAGAACTACAGCAGCCGCTCTTGGTCCCTGTGTTTGATGTTACTGGGCAGAGACAGATTCTAAGCTCAGGTAGGGTCGGGGCAGGTCTGAGTGGGACTGCTCAGCTCAGCATGTTGAGGCGATTTGGTGGGAGGTGGCCTCAGCTCCAGAGAAGAAGACCCTGCTGCTGGAGGCGCGCTTGCAGCCCTCCCCAGCCTCTTTCCCATGACCCTGTCTGATCAACTTTGGCTGAGCCACCATGGCTCAGAATGACTTGAGCCTTGAGGGAAAGGGGTCCTGGCACAGATGGGGGTGGCAGCAGGCTCACATAGTGGTTAAGCATGAAGGCCCTGGTGTCACTCAGACCTGGGTGTGAGTCCCAGCTCCACCACCTACTGCTGTGGCTGCACCTGCATTCCCCTCAATGGGAGCCTGAGAGAAAGGCTTGCAGGCCGTGGCTTATTTGGGAAGCGATCTCAGGAAACAAGGGCGAGGACAGCGGGTTTGAAGGAGAGGAAGGGGAAGCAACTATTTGTTCCCACCACTCTCCTGGGCGGTGTCCCGAGGAGCCTTCCAGACAGAACTGCTCTGCTGGGGAGAGAAACAGGGAAGCATTTACCCATTAGCTCCGTCCCCTGCTGGACAAAGGTGGCTCCGTGGACATTCACTCCCGTGTGGACTTCCAGATTGCCCATGTGTGGGAACCAAGTGGTTTCCTGTGGGTATTCCACACGGCAGCTCCCAAGAAGGTCCAGCATGGCCTGACATGAAGCAGTGTCACGTTGCACCTGTAAGATGCTGCTTGGAGCCTGCAGGGACCTGGTCATGGCAGAAGTGTTTGGAGTAAGAGGTGGGGCCAAAAGGGCTGGAAGCAGCAAACTGAGGTGTCTAACACCGTGTGACCTTGGGCAAATTACCTGACTTCTCTGAGCCTTGGTTTCCTTAGCTGGGTGTTTTAAGTGTTAATGAGGCATGTATTGAATTTTTGAACATACTGATGGGCCCATACATAGCAGGGGCTACACCCGGGGTATTTCTGTATGGCCAGGAAGACCACACACCCAGGGTGGCTCAGATAGTCATTCATTCAAGTGGAGGTGGGCCCGCGTAAGATAACCTCTAAAGACTCCTCCCGGTCATGGGACCTGGGGCTCCGGGGCTAGGCTGCTGACCTGGTCAGTTCCTCTAGGACTGTGGCCCAGTTTCCCAGACCTCCTGAATGCTTCCATTTCACAGCCTGTGAATTGGAGTCAGCGGTGTCCTGCTCCTGTGCTGGCCGCTCAGATGTACCTCTTCCTGGGCTCTGCCGCAGGAGGAGAGAGAAACCAGCACTGGGCAGAGGAGGGTGAGGGGAGTGGGCGGCTCAGAAGCAGGTGCTTGAAGGAGGAGTGGAGGGAGGGTGGATGCTGGCATTTCTGGCATTGGGAGCTGGCATGTGGTCATGGGCATGGGTCTGGGCCATAGTCAGTGGGGGAGGACAAGGCAGGGGGCTGGGGGTGTGCAGGAAAGGAAGGTGAGCGGGTTGACAGAAGGTGGCCAAGAAGGATGGAAGAGACGGACAGAGTAGGTTGGGCAGCCTTGGGGTATGGGGGTTCACAGCATCTGGGGTGGTGATGACCAAATGGGAGGGTGATGGGGTAGCACGAAGGAAGGGAGGGCAGTAGGTGAGGTCTAGTTGGGGCTTCCTAGGGTGTAAGCTGGGGCAGGCTTCATAGTT
Source organism: Piliocolobus tephrosceles (assembly GCF_002776525.5). NCBI lineage: Eukaryota > Metazoa > Chordata > Mammalia > Primates > Cercopithecidae > Piliocolobus > Piliocolobus tephrosceles. The sequence continues at coordinate 2,623,236 of NC_045449.1, forward strand.
CGTGGTACAGCATCCACAAGCCTCCTCATTCTTTTTTTTTTTTTTTGAGATGGAGTTTCGCTGTTTTTTTCCAGAATGGAGTGCAGCGGCGCAATCTCAGCTCACCGCAACCTCCGCCTCCTGGGTTCAAGTGATTCTCCTGTCTCAGCCTCCCAAGTAGCTGGAATTACAGGCATGTGCCACCACGTCCTGCTAATTTTTGTATTTTTAGTAGAGACGGGGTTTCTCCGTGTTGGTCAGGCTGGTCTCGAACTCCTAACTTCAGGTGATTCACCTACCCCGGCCTCCCAAAGTGCTGGGATTACAGGTATGAGCCACCGCCCCTGGCCAAAGCCTCCTCATTCTTTTTTCCATGGTGTCCACCTGCCCCTCCCAGGCCACCACCCCCTTTGACAGGGGAGGAGCTGTCTGCAAACGTTAGTTCCTGTTATGAGCGGCTACTGGAGAAGGCCCGGAGGTGCCTTTGCCAAGGCCTGTTGCCATGGTGCCATGGTGGGCCTTGTCTCCCTACCCTCTCCCATCTCTGAGCAATGTGCCACCCCCTCTGGGAGAGGTCACAGAGTGGGGAAGGTGTGCAGCTGCCTCTTTGCTCATGCATGGCCAGCTCAGGCTCGCCTTACAAAGGTCACTGCGTTCATCTCTCTGCCTGCAGGCAAGGTCGCACCCAGCCTACGCTGGGAGATGCAGCAGCCGCTGTCTTCATTACAGTCATTTAAAGTCTACTCCGATCTCTGCAATTTGCTTTTAATAAGTTTAATGAAAAATAAAGCAATGATACCAGCCTATTCCTCTGCTCCCCTTTTAAAGAGGGCATCTCATGGATGATCGTCTTCTTGTCCATACCTCTTTCAGTGCTTTCGTGCCTGTCCAGTAGGAAGTTCTTTCTCATGTCTGATGTGAGCCTGACATGCTGTACTGTTTTTGGGTGTGTTTTGCGTTTTTTGTTTTCTATTTGTTGCAACCCTTTAGGGCTTCCAGATGGTTCTACGGGGATTCTGTCTACCTGCCCACGATCTGGAGCAGGTGCAGGGGCACCCAAGGCAGGTGTGATGCCAAGGCACGGATCGTGCTTTGGGGGAACTGGCCTGAGACAAGGCTGTGCCGAGCCCCTGGCCCCACCCATGCTCTGGTTCTGGGCTCTTGCAGCTTGCTGTCAGGGCCAGCTCGTTCCCAGTCCTTTCCCTAGTTCAGATCCAGGATTACTGGCCTTCTTAGACCATGCTGGGCCTGCTGGTTTGGCTCTGCCAGGTCTGGGTCAGCAGATGGCAGCAGGCATGGGCACCTGGGGGACCCTGGCACAGTCAGGGCCCTGCCGATTAGATGGCTGGTGGTGAGCAAGAGCCGGAGGGGAGAGACAGGGAGTGACGGGCAGTTGGGAACACTGAGGTGTGCCTGTGCACGTGGGCTCACCTGTGCTTGGCGTGCATGTGTGGGCCTGGAGGGCTTGTTGCTGGACTGCTGTGTCTGGACATTTCTGGGTGGCTATATGTGGTTCTTCTGAGCACATCTCTGTGTGAGCACGTCTCTGTGTGAGCTCGTCTCTGTGTGAGCTCGTCTCTGTGTGGCACGTCTGTGTGTGGGCACGTCTCTGTGTGGGCATGTCTCTGTGTGAGCACGTCTCTGTGTGTGCACGTCTCTGTGTGGCACGTCTCTGTGTGTGCCTGTCTCTGTGTGCCCGTCTCTGTGTGGCACGTCTCTGTGTGTGCCTGTCTCTGTGTGCCCGTCTCTGTGTGCCCGTCTCTGTGTGGCACGTCTCTGTGTGGGCATTGTTGCGTGCTCTGGGTTGTTCATGGGTACTTTTCTCTGGATATGTGTACCAGCCACCTACTGGGTGTCTCCAGGGTTCTCGAGAGTGTGCCCATCTGGATGGCCGGTTTCCCTGCAGGGTTTCCTGCCCCCACGGAGGCTCCCTTCAGTCTTCTGCCATGGCCCGTCCCGCCCTCTCTCCAGGCTTCCTTATCCTGTTCCTCCCTCTGTCTGAGGAAGTTGCTTCTCCCCGTCTGGCCGTGTGGGCGTCCACTGCCTTCTGGGCAGGGCCCGAAGAAGGACGGCAAGTCCAACCTCCAGCCGCATCCTCCCGAGCTCTGAGCTGAGGGTGATGGGCTCAAGCTCTGAGCTGAGGAGATGAGTCAGGGAGGGCTGCAGGGGGTGGGCAGAAATGGCCTGCGTGTCAGCATGCTGCAGGGAAGTGTGTGCTCCTGCCCGCCTCCTCCGATCCACCCTCAGTGGCATGTGCACCAGTGCACCTGTGATGAGGCTCCCTTATCTGGCTATTCATACTCTCTTCCCCAGTAACCTTGGTTGGCACAGTTTCTGATGGGGAGCAGAGTGGTCACTGGGGCTCCGGGCATCCAATGGGGGCCTTGGCCTTAGCATAATTCATCTCACCATAATCATTGGTGCTAACGGAGCTCTTCCTGCACCCGGCCCTGGACTACACACTGTACATGTAATCAGCTCTTTACTCCTCAGAACAACCCCATCCCAGGGGATAGTAGGTCCTGTTAGGTGGGTTCGAAAATAGGCCAGATGCGGTGGCTCATTCCTGTAATCCCAGCACTCTGGGAGGCTGAGGTGGGTGGATCATCTGAGGTCAGGAGTTCAAGACCAGACTGGCCAAAGTAGTGAAACCCCATCTCTACTAAAAATACAAAAAATTAGCCGGGCAGGGTGGCAGGCACCTGTAATCCCAGCTACTTTCGAGGCTGAGGCAGGAGAATCGCCTGAACCTGGGAGGCGGAGGATGCAGTGAAACAAGATCACACCACTGCACTCCAGCCTGGGCGACAGAGTAAGACTCTATCTCAAAACAAACAAACCAACCACCCCCATTTTATGAGGAATTTTCCCCATTTTATGAGGACGTTTCCCCATTTTATGAGGACGTTTCCCCGTTTTATGAGGA
>NC_045449.1:2626150-2635001 GCF_002776525.5 Piliocolobus tephrosceles
TCCCCATTTTATGAGGAAGTTTCCCCATTTTATGAGGACGTTTCCCCATTTTATGAGGAAGTTTCCCCATTTTATGAGGACGTTTTCCCATTTTATGAGGAAGTAGAGGCTCAGAGAGCCTGGGTGACTCCCACAAGATCACACAGCTAATAAGTGATGGAGCCGGGTTCTGAAGCCAGACCCGTTCTTCTGCTGTTCCCTCCGCTCTTCACAAAGCTGTGAAGCTGTGTCCATCTCGTTTGGCAGTCTCCCTCTCAGAGAGGCCGTCCCAGGTCACCCCCTCTACACAGGGCTCCCGAGCCATCTGGTCCCACCCTATGGTAAATACCTGCATAAAGGTAGCCCTCATTTATCCTCTACTTCCTAACCCCCCTTCCCACCTACAGCAGGGATCTGTCTGTCTTGCTCACTAAACTATTCTTTTTTTTTTTTTTTGAGACGGAGTCTCGCTCTGTCGCCCAGGCTGGAGTGCAGTGGCCGGATCTCAGCTCACTGCAAGCTCCGCCTCCCGGGTTCCCGCCATTCTCCTGCCTCAGCCTCTCGAGTAGCTGGGACTACAGGCGCCCGCCACCTCGCCCGGCTAGTTTGTTGTATTTTTTAGTAGAGACGGGGTTTCACCGTGTTAGCCAGGATGGTCTCGATCTCCTGACCTCGTGATCCGCCCATCTCGGCCTCCCAAAGTGCTGGGATTACAGGCTTGAGCCACTGTGCCCGGCCTAAAATATTCTTAGAACTGGCAGACAGCTTGGAACATAGTAGGGATGCAATAAACATTTGATGGATGGATGAATGAATAAATGAATGAATGAATGAATGAAGAGAGGGCTGACTCCAGACCTAAGCTTGAAATCCCTCCTCTGTTGTGTCTCTTACACAGCAGGGACCGTTGCAGAGTGGCAGGAGCACAGGCTGTGAAGCCAGCTTGCTTGCTTCAAATTCTGGCCCTGCCAGTGTTCTGGTTATATAATGCTACTTAATAAACCACCCAAAGCTTATGGCTTAAAACACGGGTGACACTGATTTTGCCCATGAATCTGCAACATGGGCAGGGTTCAGTGGGGATAATGCTTCTCCACTCAGCATTGTCTGGAGTGGTTCAAGGTCTAGGGGCTGAAGCCATCTGAAAGCTCAGTTGTTCACGCGTCTGGAGTTTCTTGCGGGCTGTTGGCTTTGGTTCGGTTCTTCTGCACACGGGCCTCTCTGTGTGCTGGCTCCACATGCTAGATTGGGCTTCCTCCCAGCATGGTGGCTGAGCTAAGGGACAAGCATGTCCAGAAAGACAGCCAGGTGGAAGCTATTTCACTTTTAATTTAATTTAATTAATTTATTTATTGAGATGGAGTCTTGCTGTGTTGCCCAGGGTGGAGTGTAGTGGTGCGATTTTGGCTCACTGCAACCTCTGCCTCCTGGGTTCAAGCGATTCTCTTGCCTCAGCCTCCCAAGTAGTTGAGACTACAGGTCCATGCCACCACACCCGGCTAATTTTTTGTGTTTTTAGTAGAGACGAGGGTTTCACTGTGTTAGCCAGGATGGTCTTGAACTGCTGACCTTGTGATCTGTCCTCGGCCTCCCAAAGTGCTGGAATTACAGGCGTGAGCCACTGCACTTGGCCTATTTTTATTTATTTAGAGACGGAGTCTCGCTCTGTCACCCAGGCTGGAATACAGTGGCAGGATCTCGGCTCACTGTGACCTCCACCTCCCGGACTCAAACGATTCTCCTGCCTCAGTCTCCCAAGTAGCTGAGATTACAGGTGCCTGCCAAGACACTTGGCTAATTTTTGTATTTTTAGTAAAGACAGGGTCTTGCCATGTTAGCTAGGCTGGTCTTGAACTCCTGACCTCAAGTGATTCGCCTGACTCGGCGTTCCAAAGTGCTGGGATTACAGGCGAGAGCCACCGCGCCCGGCCAGCAGTTTATTCTTTTAGCAGCAGCTACACTTTTGCCCACGGATCCCCCGGCCACAGGTGAGGCTCGGTCTGCCCAAACGACAGGGTCTGTCCCCAAATCCCCGCCCACTCTCATGTAGTCCAGAAGGCAACTTACTGTGCAGAGCCCTGCTGAGGGTGGTGCCTGTAATGAGGAGAGAAGCGGAACTTGAATGGAAAAGACCTTTTCTGTCCCAGTTTATTATCTCATTCCAGGTCAGCCCTGCTCCCTTCAAGGGGCCTGGGACACGTGTTGCTGATGGAGATACTATGAGGCCGGGGCTTGGGCAGAATTGCTCTGGGCCTGGGGCTGGGGTGAACCCCAGCAGACCTGCATCTTTATCCAGGGAAAAATCAGGATGGTGAGGCCTGAACATGCTGTGTTTGAGCTGAGGGAGCTCTCCGCTTCTCCCTGTCGCTGCTGCCTGCTTCCACCTGAGTCACTGTTCGTCTCCTGTGGCATCATCCCCCTGCCTCGCTTGCTAGCCTCGGGGAGGTATCTCAGGGTTTGCTTCTTGTGGCCCAGGTTAGGGCTGCTCCTGAGCCGAGCGTTGGCAGGGGGCCCAGGAAGAATCTGGGTTTTGCTCAAGCCCAGCCTGGCAGCGTCTTCCGTCTAACACAGCCCTCGCTTAGGGCCTGCTCTGCTGTGAGCCTTCCCTGAATGAATGGCAGAAGAGCTCAAACGGGGGCTCTGGGTTTGACTTCTGCTGTCACCTTCCAGCCCTGTGACCTTGAACAAGTCTCTTAACCTCTCTGAGGCTCCAGTTACTTACCAGGAGGGAGACTGTGGTATGGTAAAGATGAAAGGAAGTAAAAAGTATGACATCTTTTTTTTTTTTTTGAGACGGAGTGTTGCTCTTGTCACCCAGGCTGGAGTGCAATGGCGAGATCTCGGCTCACCGCAACCTCCACCTCCTGGGTTCAAGCGATTCTCCTGCCTCAGCCTCCTGAGTAGCTGGGACTACAGGCATGCGCCACCACGCCGGGCTAATTTTATGTTTTTAGGAGAGACGGGGTTTCTCCATGTTGGTCAGGCTGGTCTCGAACTCCCGACCTCAGGTGGTCCGCTGGCTTCGGCCTCCCAAAGTGCTGGGATTACAGGCGTGAGCCACCGCGCCCCGCCTGAAGTGATTCTTCACAGATGAAAAACCTGAGGCAGAGGGAGTTTAAGTGGTTTCCCCACAGCTACATTTAACGTCAGAACTGGGGCTGGAATCCGTGTGTTCTGGCACCAGGTGGTGGTTGGTTATCTTTTGCAACAAGGGGGATTTCCCCCTCCCTTCAACCCCTTCTGCCAGAGGGCGACATGACTGACATCCTAGAAATAAGCCCAGGAAGACGCTCCCTTTCCTCCGCGCACCACCCAAGCTTGCCTGCAGAGGGCGCAAACGCACCTTCTGGCCGGTCCTGTGCGGTGCCAGGTGCTCTGCCTTAGTAGGGGAGGGCGGGAGTGACCCAGCTGCGTGGGTGTGGGCAAAGGGTTGGTTGTGTGATCTCCTTTAGTGAGAAGCTCCTTCAGATGGCCCCCACGGTCCACGCCTTTCTTTCTTTTTTTTTTCTCAATTTTTATTTTTTCTTTAATGTTTCGAGATGGAGTCTCACTCTGTCGCCCAGGCTCCCAAGTAGCTGGGATTACAGGCATGCACCACCACGCCTGGCTAATTTTTGTATTTTTAGTAGAGATGGGGTTTCACCATGTTGGTCAGGCTGGTCTCGAACTCCTGACCTCAGGTGATCTGCCCTCCTCGGCCTCCCAAAGTGCTGGGATTACAGGCCCGAGCCACCGTGCCCAGACTTTTTTTTTTTTTTTTTTGAGATGGAATCTTACTCTGTCCCCAGGCTGGTGTGCAGGGGTGCGATCTCTGCTCACTGCAACCTCCACTTCCCGGGTTCAAGCGATTCTCCTGCCCCAGCCTCCCAAATAGATGGGATTATAGGTGCATGCCACCATATCTGGCTAGTTTTTGTAGCTTTTAGTAGAGACACGATTTCACCATGTTGGTCAGGTTCGTCTCGAACTCCTGACCTCAAGTGATCCACCCGCCACGGCCTCCAAAGTGCTGGGATTACAGGTGTGAGCCACCATGCCCAGCTTTGTTTTTTGTTTTTGTTTTGTTTTGGATTTTTGTTTTGTTTTTGAGACAGAGTCTTGCTTTTTGGCCACACTGGAGTGCAGTGGTGCCTACTGCAACCCCAATTTTCAGGGCTCGAGTGATCCTTCCACATCAGCCTCCCATGTAGCTGGGACTACAGGTGCACAGCACCATGCCTGGCTAATTAAAATTTTTTTTTGTACAGATGGGGTCTTACTATGTTGCTGGGACTGTTCTCAAACTCCTGGGCTCAAGCAATCCTCCTGCCTCAGCCTCCCAAAGTGCTAGGATGACAGGTGTGTGCCACTGCACACTGTGCCTGTTTTTTTTTTTAACTTGAATTTTTAGGATATCTTCATGTATTTACATATATTAATGGCTACCTCATTATTTTCAGTGGCTAGATAGTATTCTAGTATATGCTCATTCTGCAGTGTAGTTAATCCTCAGTTGATGATCATTTAGATTATTTTTTGAATTTGCTGTTATAGTGATATGATTAACATCTGTATGCATAGATCATGTCAACTGGTATGAGTTAAGCTGTGCAATAAATTTCTTTTTTTTTTTTGAGACTGAGTCTCACTATGTCGCCCAGGCTGGAGTGCCGTGGCGCGATCTCGGCTCACTGCAAGTTCCGCCTCCTGGGTTCATGCCATTCTCCTGCCTCAGCCTCCCAAATAGCTGGGACTACAGGTGCCCGCCACCACGCCCGGCTATTTTTTTTTGTATTTTTAGTAGAGAAAGGGTTTCACTGTGTTAGCCAGGATGGTCTCCATCTCCTAACCTCGTGATCCGCCTGCTGCGGCCTCCCAAAGTGCTGGGATTACAGGCGTGAGCTACCGCGCCTGACCTTTCTATCATCCTTTATCGTCATGTGGTTTACGAAGGAAGCAGAGGCCAGTCTAAGTTTCCCCTTGGATGAATAGTAGGCTGAAGTTTCAAAAGAGTAGGTGACCTGCCCCCAGTGACTTAGAGGTGGAGCTGGGATGACAGCTGAGCTCCACGGGGTTAGTACTGGGGCTGGATGGGTACTACTGCCTGGATGGGGGAGGATCTGGGTCAGACCACCTAGTACCTGCTTCACTCGGTACATCTGTTTCCTGAGCTTCCTGTAACTGCCTCATCCCCATGCCTGGGAAGCAGCTTGTCTCATCTTTCAGCTCCCGTCGGTAGCTATGAGGTCTGAGCTGCGCAAGCAGATGAAACCACATTGTCCCTTCCTCCTGTCCTGCCCCGAGGGCCAGGGGACAGTGGAGGGGCTGCTGCTGACAGGAGCCTGGTCTTTCCCCTCCTCCGAGCCCAGTCAGCTTTCTTGGCTCTATGTGCCTCAAAAGCCCATAGAGGCCGGGCGCGGTGGCTCACGCCCGTAATCCCGGCACTTTGGGAGGCTGAGGTGGGCAGATCTTTTGAGGTCATGAGCTCGAGACCACCCAGGCCAACATGGCAAAACCCCGTCTCCCCTAAAAATACAAAAATTAGCCAGGTGTGGTGGCGGGTGCCTATAATCCCAGCTACTCTGGAGGCTGAAGCAGGAGAATCACTTGAACCTGGGAAGTGGAGGTTGCAGTGAGTTGAACTGATACCACTGCACTCCAGCCTGGGGGACGGAGCGAGACTCTATCTCTAAAAAAAAAAAAAAAGCCCATTGAACTGGGTGGGTCCCCTGGAGCTCTGCCCTGGGGTTGGGGCTCTGGCTGGGACTCAGCCCCAGGCTGGTCTCCGAGGAACACCCACAACCCTTGTGAACTGTGACCCACAGCAGGCTCTGGGAAGCATTGTGAGCCTGAGAGAGAAGGAGCCCGTCCAGCCAGGCACTGCGGGTACCTGGGTACTTGCTCTTTCTGTCTTCATTATTCTCTCCCCAGTGATGAGCTGAGTTTTGCTTTAGCACCTTAGTTTTCCCGTCTGTAACGTGAGCACTGACACACTGTGCATTTCTGTGGATCCAGAATTAATGGGGCTGATAATCATCGAGCTGGGTTAATTGGGTTGGATTCCTTCACTTCCCTGCGCCTCAATGTCCCTATCTGTAAAACAGAATTACAGGGCACCCTCTCAGAGGGCATCGTGAGGCTGGAAAGCTAAGCGCTTTGGTCCACGCTGGCCCACAGGAGGCTCGCAGACGCCGGTGCTGCCTTGACTCTCTTGTGCCCACAGCTCATCCTCCTCTCGCCGCTGGCTGCCGAGTCCGCTGAGCTCTGGGAGGAAGCTGGGCTGCGCTTGACAGGGCCAGGAGGGCTGGGCCTGCCTCACAGAGTGCTTCCTTTTTTTCATTTTTTTTTTTTTGAGACGGAGTCTCACTATCACTCAGACTGGAGTGCAATATCACAGTCTTGGCTCCCCGAAACCTCCACCTCCCAGGTTCAAACGATTCTCTTGCCTCAGCCTCCCGAGGAGCTGGGATTACAGGAGCCCGCCACCATGACCAGCTAATTTTTGTAGTGTTAGTAGAGACGGGGTTTCACCATGTTGGCCAGGCTGGTCTTGAACTCCCGACCTCAGGTGATCCGCTCGCCTCGGCCTTCCCGAAGTCCTGGAATTACAGGTGTGAGACACTGCGCCTGGCCGCTTCCCTTGTCTCTTGACTCAGTCCCTCCCAGGGAGCCCACGGTCCCCTCCCAGGGAGCCACGGGGTCAGAGGGGGGAGGTCAGAAAGCTGCGCAGGACTGAAGCAGGGGCAGAATCGCCCTCGACAGTAGTGGCAGCAGCTCCCGTGACGGCACTGGAGCCCTGTGCTGAGTGTTTCTGTTCGCTGAGAGCCTTGTGAAGGTGGTGGCAGCCTGCCCAAATTATAGAAGAGAAAACCGAGGCCGAGAGAAGTTAGGTAACTTGCCCGAGGTCACTGAGCCCCAAGAAAGGACAGGAAGGCCCTAGGAAGAGGCTCTCACACCCTGCAGGCCTCATGACGTGCCATGAGCCATCTGGGAGAGTCCCTTCCCCCTTTCCAGCCCTCAGTCTGGGGGTGCATGGGCCCCTGGATCCACCTGGTTTCTCCAAGGTTCCTGGATCCCAGTGGCGTTGAGGAAGTCCAGGCTGCTGTGAGTTCTGCACCCCGGTCTGCTGAGGCAGCCAGGCCACCAGTCCTGCTCCTTGGCCGGGTGTCTGAATCGTGAGTGTTGTTTGTGGCTGTCAGGGACACACCCCTGGGTGGGGGAAACCAGCCTCAGGGTGGCAGCAGCGGAGGCCTCGAAATGCACCCCTTCCCTCATCTCCAGGCTGCCGTTCAGATGTCTGGGCCTGGGCCGGAGTCTGTCCCGGCTCCGGGAACACTTGGTCCAGGTGTTCATACCTGGCTGTCTCCATAGACTGGGAGGCCCCAGATAAGAGCATCTGTCTGCGTTGTCTTCCCCTAGAATGTGTGCGGCAGGCAGCTTTCACATGTGGTTAGTGTGGGTGGTGGGGTGTGCCCAAGTGTGATGCTACTATCAACCCGCTTCTCTCTCATGCATGAAAGCACATCAACGTACATTCCAAAGATGGCCCTGTCATAACTCCCTCTAATTGATTTTTTTAAAAAGTAAATAATTTGCAACAGGATTTTTTTTTTTTTTTTTAGACGGAGTGTCGCTCTTGTTGCCCAGGCTGGGGTGCAGTGGCGTGATCTTGGCTCACTGCAACCTCCGCCTCCTGGGTTCACGCCATTCTCCTGCCTCAGCCTCCTGTTGGCCTGGCTGGTCTCGAACTCTTGACCTCAGGTGATCCACCTGCCTCGGCTTCCCAAAGTGTTGGGGTTACAGGCATGAGCCACTGCGCCCTGCCGAAAGATCGAGTCTCAAGGGCATCATCTGAGCTCCAGGATCCAGGAGCTTGAGGAGTTCGAGACCAGCCTGGCCAACATGGTGAAACCCTGTCTCTACTGAAAATACAAAAATTAGCTGGGCATGGTGGTGGGCGCCTGTAAACCCAGATACGTGGGAGGCTGAGGCAGGGGAATCACCTGAACCAGGGAGGTGGAAGTTGCAGTGAGCCGAGATTGTGTCACAGCACTCCAGCCTGGGTGACAGAGCAAGACTCTTCTCAAAAAAAAAAAAAAAAAAAAAAGACATTATCTTTCTCCTCTTTCCCTTTCTCTGTCAGTTCTCTTCTCCACCTTCCTGTAAGTCAGTTTCATTTTCCCTGCAATCTCCACAGCCCCAGGCTTTCATCTCGTGCTTTAGCAGGGGAAGCCTCTTGGGATGGTGTCTTGTTGGGTTTACTTAGGTCTCCTGAACCAGTCCCCGTAGCCAGGAGCGAATACCTTGGCTGGCTAGGCCTGGTCAGGTGCCCACTCCTGACCCTGGAGGTGGATTGAGTGCAGAGGGTTCTTCTCAGAGGGAGGCCAGATGGAGGCAGGGCAGGCAGGACCCAAGGTGTGCACGGTACCTGCTGAGCATTTGCTGGGTGCGGGTGGGTGCCACTGGGGTGAGAGGCACTTGTGGTGCTCTGCAGTGGCCATCCGTGGGAAGCCACCCCAGAGCATCAACCACACAGTCCTAACTTTCCTGGGGCAGAGGTGAGGGTTGGGGGAAGCCTCCGGGCTCCTGCTGGGGACTAGCTGCCTTGAAAGTAGAGAGAGTCAGTCCCCAGCCCTGCACCGGCCCAGGACCCTGGAGATGCTCCCCCAGTCCACCCAGGGCTTGAGACCCCTGTGGTGTCCCCTGCTGTGAAGGAGTCAAGAAAATAGAAATCCTCATGCCCTTGGCCCACAAGCTGGGGTTGGCCCCTGGCACCTCAGCATGGAATCTAGGACCTTCAGAGTGGCAGCAGGTGCCAGAGAGGGAACTTCAGGGCGGGGTGGCCGGAGAGAGAGGCCAATGGCACCAGCTAGGGCCGTTTTTTTCCCTTTCT
>NC_045449.1:2635101-2636397 GCF_002776525.5 Piliocolobus tephrosceles
CTTTCTTTCTTTTTCTTTCTTTCTTTCTTTCTTTTCTTTCTTTCTTTTTTTTGAGATGGAGTTTCGCTCTTTGTTGCCCAGGCTGGAGTGCAGTGGCATGATCTTGGCTCACTGCAACCTCCGCCTGCCAGGTTCAAACGATTCTCCTGTCTCAGCCTCCTGAGTAGCTGGGATCACAGGCACCCATCATCATGCCTGGCTAATTTTTGTATTTTTAGTAGAGACGGGCTTTCACCATATTAGCCAGGCTGGTCTTGAACTCCCAACCTCAGGTGATCCACCCACCTCGGCCTCCCAAAGTGCTGGGATTACAGGCGTGAGCCCCCCCCCCTGGACCGTCTCTTTTTTTTTTTTTTTTTTTGAGACGGAGTCTCACAGTGTCGCCCGGGCTGGAGTGCAGTGGCCGGATCTCAGCTCACTGCAAGCTCCGCCTCCTGGATTCCTGCCATTCTCCTGCCTCAGCCTCCGAGTAGCTGGGACTACAGGCGCCTGCCACCACGCCCGGCTAATTTTTTGTGTTTTTAGTAGAGACGGGGTTTCACCGTGTTAGCCAGGATGGTCTCGATCTCCTGACCTCGTGATCCGCCCGTCCCGGCCTCTCAAAGTGCTGGGATTACAGGCTTGAGCCACTGCGCCCGGGCTATTTTTTTTTTTTTTTTGAGACTTTTTTTTCCCTTTCTCCACTGCTTCAGGAGTAGGGTGGGACCTGGGGCCCTATCTGTGTTCACTCACTCCAGTGTCTGTTGTAGTATACATGCCATATCCCTTTGAGGGGCTGCCATTAGTAAGTGGCTGCTGGCCACTTACTATGTGTGTGTGTGGGAGAGGCCCCTGAGGGAGGTGGCCAGGCGTGGTCAGCACCAGTGCATGCAGAGAGGAGCACTAGCCCTGTGGTGTGCAGACTGGCTTGCATGCAGGACACGCTAGCCCTGTGGCATGAGGACCAGCACCTGAGCATGCAGAGATGAGGACGAGCCCTACGGTTCAGCTGGGAAGACAAGTCAACCCGCACGCGGTTCCCGCCCACCCACCCCACACTGCCAGCATGAAGCATGCCACTGCTCTGACCTCTGTCTAGACACTCGGGGTGGGGGGCGGCTGACAGGTACAGCTCTGTGCCCGTGTGTGTGTGCATGTGAACGCCCTTGCAGTGTGATGTGGTCAAGTATGTGGTCCCTGCGAGCACATGTGTATGCATTCGCGTCTGTGCATGTGTCCAGTGGTATATGAGAAGTGTGCGCAGGTGTCTCTGTTGATGCCTGTGTGAAGTGGCGTGTGAGTGTGCATTTGTGCACA
>NC_045449.1:2636407-2647776 GCF_002776525.5 Piliocolobus tephrosceles
CTGTTGATGCCTGTGTGAAGTGGCGTGTGAGTGTGCATTTGTGCACAGAAGCATGTGTGCAGGTGTCTAATGATATGTATGTCTGCGTGCATGTATATGTGTATACCTGGGTATCCTGAGTATGTGTGCAGGTGTCTAATGATTTGTATGTCTGCGTGCATGTATATGTGTGTACCTGGGTATCCTGAGTGTGTGTGTGTCCATGTGTGCCTCCCACATGCCCCTGTGCCCACGTGTGTGCATGTATACTTACATTCACGTGTGCTAGTGGAATGACATATGCGTGGCTGGTTCCTCTGGCGTGTGCCAAGCCATGGTGGGGCAGGCAGGTGAAGGTCCCTGTCTCAGGCAGCCCTCGGGAGTGCATGTGAAGGGCCTCAGTGCTCAGGCGCCCCTGAGGCTTCCAGCTGAATCTTTCTGTCCCTCCTAGGCGTGGCTGTGGGAATCCCTGGAGCGCCTTCGGGTTCCAGGAAGCTGGGGCTGTGTGGGCCGGGCTGCTAACTGGGGCTGTGGAGCAATCTGCCAGCCGAACCCCTTCCGGAGCTGTGGGTTCCTCTGGGTGTGGGGAAGCTGCCCTCCACAACCTCCTCGGCCTATCTTGGTGCCTCCTGGAGTGCAGGACACACCTCCCAGCTCTGCAGCCTCACCCACAGGAAGCTCGGGTTGGGGGCAGGCGAAGAGGGAGGTGCCACGCTGGGCTCCCCGCCCTACACCGGCACTGACCCCGCTGTACCACGGCCCTCTCACGGACAGCCCCGGGGACATCGCTGGGACATCGCTGGGAACCCGGGGTCTGCAGCCACAGCCATGTTTGGCCGGAAGCGCAGTGTCTCCTTTGGGGGCTTCGGATGGTGAGTGACAGGTGGGAGGGTGGTCGAACGATGGGAGAGAACTTAGAAGTGAAGTCTTGTTAAGTGCACTGGCGGCCGTGGGGGCAGGGGGGCTCGGGCTGTGCCTGGGAGCTGGGTCTGCTGACGCCCTGGCAGGTCAAGATGCAGGATCCTGGTGGGGACATCAGAGACCGTAAGCCTTCCCCGCTGTCCCTGGGCACAGTCTGCTGGCGAATCCTGGAGGTCTGCGCCAGCTGCCCGTGGGGAGGTGGATAGCATGAGTGTGTGTGACTGCAGTTGAATGCATGTGTCTCTGTGTGCGCGGGTTCCCGTGTGTGTGTGTGCGTGTGCATGTCTCAGATTATGTGTAAGTGTGTGTGCGCGTTTGAGCCTGTGTGTGCAGGCGTGTGTGTGTGGTTGTGACTGCCAGTCCGTGTGACCGTGTGTGAGGTGTGTGCCTGTGCATGTGAGCAGCTGCCTGTCTGCACCTCTGGCCTTCTGTATCTGTGTGTCTGTGTGTGTGACGCTCCTGTCTGTGCTGTCGGTGTGGCCTTGTGGCGGGGGAATCTGTGACCTGCTGGGCCTTTGGGAGGCCTGCTCTCTTGGCCGTGGGTTGTGAGAGGAGATCTCTCACCTGCACCCCAGGCAGCCCACCCTCGCTGTGTCCTAGCCTGAGCAGCTGTGTCTGTCCCCAGCCTTCTGCCTGGCCCCCTGGCCACTCTTGCCTCTAAGCTTCTGTCTGGGATGAGGGACGTGCTCTTTCCTCCCCGGGGGGCAGAAAGTAGGCACACGAAGGCCAAAGGCTTGTCTCTGGCTCCCAGTGCTGGCAGCTTCTCCGCAGCTGGGGAATAGAGTCTGGTGGTTTTCACGATCAGTTTCCTTTCAGTGCCTGGGCTGGGGGCGTTGTCAGACTGGGAGAGGCCCCTGAGGGAGGTGGCCAGGGGGTGTCCGCGTGTGGAAAATGGTGGACTAATGGGGGTGGCACAATGGGCGAGGGGGAGAGGGGCTGTGTTCCTCGGTAATTTTTCGCTTCCGTGTGTGTGGCTTATTTCCCTCTTCCTCCTCTTCAAAAGCACTTTGCCATCCATCCTCTGGCAGGGAGGGACCGTGGGCACTCCATGTTTGGCAGATGCGATGGTACAGACAAGCAGATGGCATGGCATCGCCTGTGTCTGCTCTCGGGCCCTCCTTGACGCCTGGGTCTGGGAGCTGCCGCCCTGAGGATAGGTGCCAGTGTCTGGGAGGCAGCAGAGGACTTGGTTTATGGTTGGGAGGGGTGTGTGTGTCTTGGCTGTGAGCCTTGCAGGGCAGGGCCCAGCAATGAGATTGTGCCCTCCAAGGCCCGCCTTTCTCTGGGAGGTGTGGAGCAGATGGGAGGCTGGTGGTCGGAAAGCTCCCTGTGCACAGGTCCCGGTCTCAGCCTAGCTTCATTCCATAGGAAGCCCTCTGTATTGAGACCCACAGCTTCAGAGCACAAGGCAACGCCGGGCCTGAGGCTTGAATCTGGGCAGGTGAGGGGGAAGACAGGAGCATGGCTGCCCAGGGCTGCCTTCGAGGCAGAGCCAAAGGTGGAGAAAGGGCCCTAGGATGTCCCAGAGGCCCCCGTGTGCTGACTCAGTGTCCACTGGGCTGTGGGTTCCAGGAGGGCAGGCTCTGCCCCATTGCGTTCACGTGGAAGCCTGGCACGTCACACAGGCTCATTTGATGCTTGTGGACTCATTGAGGTCTTTTGCACACAGCAGGTGTCTGCTTGGGGCCCCTTGAGGTTGAGGGGATGGCGGGGCCTTCTGGGCTGGGAAGGTTAGGGCAGCAAGAAAGGGGGCGAGGCTGGGGTTTGGGCCTCCTCATCTGGGATGGCTGTCAGCTGGGAGGGGATGTCACAGATCCCTGGAGCCCTGGTCCCTCCAGACAGTGAACAGGATCTCTGGGGCTGGTGTTTTCCAAGCTCCACTGGATGCAGGGTGGATAGCCTCTGGCACCAGGGGCAGACAAGGTGATGAGGGTGGGTGGTGTGGGACGGGAGAGGGAGGAGCGCCCAGGAGCTTTGGCTTCCTGAAGGGGAAAGGCCCAGCCTCACAGTCGCTCTTCATCTCCCATCTCAGCCTCTCCAAAACCACAGCCCCGCCCTGCTGAGGGCATACCCTGGTGGGCTGGCTGCTGCGTAGGCGTGGTTCGGACCGGGGCTCCTGTGACCACGGTGCCTGTAGGCGTGCGGTGGCCAGGGCTGACCCCTCAGCGGTCAGAGGTGCACGCACCAGGAGCCCCGGTTCCAGCACTGACTCCGCCTTGACCATTGAAGAACTCGAATGGGACACTGCCTCTCTCTGGGTCTCAGTTTCCCCATGTGTCAGTGGGGGATTTCTGCCTTACCCACAGCACAGGGCTGTCGTAAGGATTAACAGATTCCTTGAGAAAATGTACAACCTAAGTCCCTCCGGTGAGGGGCCATCGGGAGACTCTGTGTTGCCCGCGTTACAGCAGAGTGTGGGGCTCTGAGTCCCGCTCAGATCTGGGGGCCTGTGCGTTGAATGGGGGAAGAGGAGGGTCTGCATCCCAGAGCAGGTGGGGATTCCAGGGTGAGACCCTCAGGGACCAGTAGTGGAAGCCCTAAGGAAGGGACTCAGGAGGACGTGTGGGGAAGAAACTGGGAGAGACGTGGGCCAGGCCCCTCGAGGTGCTGCTTGCTTTGCTGTTGGAGCTGAGGTCAGAAGGCGCTGGGAGTTTACTCAGAGTGAGAAGGACCCGCCCCTAGCTCCAGGCCTCAGGGTGACTTGTGAGCTGGCCCAGCTCCCTGTCCTCTCCTCTTCCCTGTGAGTGTGGGAAGCCTGAGGCAGAGCTGAGTGGGCCAGACAAGGATGCTGGAAAGAGCCTCCAGGGTTTCCAGCATCCCGGAGCCAGTGGCAATGTTAGTGAATCTGATAGTGATGGCAACACTGATGATAGCGTTGGTGACATGTGGCGACACGGACAGTGATGGTGACACGCGTCGTGATGTGACAGGCAGCACTGGTGCTGTTGGCGGTGCTGGTGGCAGCGGAGGTCATGACCCTCCCACAAGAGGAGATACTGACAGTGGGAACACTGCCCACCTTTCTGCCTCTGGAGAGGGAGGAGGGGCCTCTCCTTGCCAGCCATAAGGGCTGGCATATGCAGGGGGTAAAAATAGAAACTCAGTGGCGCTGCCTCCCCTTCCAGCGAGGGCGGGCGCAGGCTGGGGGTGGAGGAGCTGGCTGTGAGGGCGGTCTGCAGCAAACGTGATCTTCCCCGCTCTGAACCCCTGTGCCTGATGCAACCCACCAGGGTCTGCCCCAGGCGTGAGGTCTGCCTCCCTGGATGGGCTGGTAGCTCCTGGGGCAGGAGGATCCCAGGTGCTGGGGATGCTTGCATCTTCCCAAAGCAGACGCCTGGGAAATATGGATGTCCACCCCACGTCCATGTTGACATCCATGCTGACCCATGAAGCTGGGTTGCCAGGTCCTCTTGTGAGGGTAGCCGTCATAAAGGGAGAGGCTGCACACAAAGTGCTTGCGATCCCCGGGCCTGATGTGAGATACCTGAATTCAGACTGGGCCAGTGATTTTACCTTTCTGAGCCTCGGTTTCCTCATCTCTGAACTGGGGAGCATAATAATCTGTTATAGGGTGGTGTGTGGCCTCAGCCCTCCCAGCACTCCTCTGCTAGCGGAGAACTGGCCCCTTTAGCCAGTGCCCGACAGAGCCCTGCTCTCTGGTGGTTTGGGCTGCCCTGGGGACTCCTCCCGAGCAGATGCTATGTGGGAGTCTTCAGCCTCAGCACTGACTGGAGCCCTTGCTTTTCTCTTGGCAGGATCGACAAGACCATGCTGGCAAGTCTGAAGGTCAAGTAAGTAGCAATTTCCTGTTCTGTAAAGGTCAGAGATGACGCGGATCGGAGCGCCGCTGGGCTCTCGTTCCCCCAGGTTATGGGAGACACAAGAGGGGCTGTCGTGTTTGTCTGAGTCTAGTCCGAGTCCATGGTGCCTCCAGATCGGAGGAGGCTGGACAAACTCTTATTCTGGGGGTGTTCAGGGAGAGGTAGAGGTGGGAACGGAATCACCAGGGGCCAGAGTGGTGGGAGTGTGTGTAGCAGGTGTAGCATTCGGGCCCATTATCTTTCTTTTTTTCTTTTCCTTTTGTTTTTTTTTGTTTAACGTAGTCTCAGCTCTGTCCAGGCTGGAGTGCAGTGGCACAATCTCTGCTCACTGCCACCTCCGCCTCCCGGGTTCAAGTGATTCTCCTGTCTCAGCCTCCCAAGTAGTTGGGATTACAGGCATGCGCAACCACACCTGGTTATTTTTCGTATTTTCAGTAGAGACGGAGTTTCACCATGTTGGCCAGGCTGGTCTCGATCTCTTGACCTCGTGGTTTGCCCACCTAGGCCTCCCAAAGTGCTGGGATTATAGGCGTGAGCCACCGTGCCCACCCAGGCCCATTATCTTCCTATCACTTTAATTTTTAGAAAGATAATTGTATTAGGCTGGGCGTGGTGGTTCACACCTGTAATCCCAGCACTTTGGGAGGCTGGGATGGGTGGATCACATGAGATCAGGAGTTCCAGACCAGCCTGGCCAACATGGTGAAACCCCGTCTCTACTAAAAATACAAAAATTAGCTGGGCATGGTGGCGTGCGCCTGTAGTCTCAGCTACTTGGGAGACTGAGGCAGGAGAATCACTTGAACCCGGGAGGTGGAGGTTGCAGTGAGCTGAGATCGCGCCACTGCACTCCAACCTGGGTGACAGAGCGAGACTCTGTCTCAAAAAAAAAAAAAAAAAAAAGAAAGATAATTATATTTTTATCACTTTAATTGTTATGTGAAGTCCCAATCCTGTCAGTGACGTTCTGACCTTCCCCACCTACTAGGACCTGACTAAACACCCCAGGGTGTGTGTGTGTGTGTGTGTGTGTGTGATGTCAGCTGCTCATCAAGTCATTTGTTGCCAGGTATGCCAGCATGGGCAGCCTGGCCTGGGGCTTTCTGAGGCTTCCAGGCCAGATTCAGGGTCTGGGAATTGCCTGCCTCGATTTACTGTGTGTCTTTTGGTTCGTCTGCCGAGATCCTAAGCAGGCACAGCCCTCTCCTAGAACCTCTGACCTCTCCTCCCTCACCACCTGCATTCCTTTTTCCTCTGTGTTTCTGGCCAGACCATTCTGTCTGCATCCTGATCTCCTTTTTCCTTTGAGACTTAACCAAAGCGTAGCCTGCTTCCAGCTGCACCCCTCCCGTGGGGCCATGGGTCCTGACTCACCATCTGCTCCAGTGGAGTGAATTGAAAAGGAGGGAAATTCTAGGAGGGAAAAAGCATTGGCCTCTAGCTGAAAATATTCTCCCGGCACATGTGAATTCGCTGTTGCATGGAAAATTCCTCCAATGAGTCGCCCTCCTTCCGAGGCAGCTCCTCTGGGTTGTCACTCCCCCGTCTTGGCAGAAGGTTTTTCCTGCCCGGTCTCCCTCTGTCATGCCATTCAGTTGCCGGCACTGGTTGTCTATCGCTTGGATGCAGGTCCCTGGGCAAAGTATGGCCAGTCTTGAGGGTTGGCATAGAAGAGGGTCAAAATAAGAGGCTTCCCACTTTGGTTGGTTTTGCTCAGAAAGATGAGGCTGGGCAGTTAGCAGGGCCGGGATGGAGGACAGACTGTTCCTGTCCTTCAAGGGCTTTCACTTTCTCTGTTGAGCTGATGCCAGGAAGTCAGACACGGTGGTTCACGCCTGTAATCTCAGCACTTTGGGAGGCTGAAGCGGGTGGATCGCCTGGGGTCAGGAGTTCAGGACCAGCCTGGCCAGCATGGTGAA
Organism: Piliocolobus tephrosceles; assembly: GCF_002776525.5. Lineage (NCBI taxonomy): Eukaryota > Metazoa > Chordata > Mammalia > Primates > Cercopithecidae > Piliocolobus > Piliocolobus tephrosceles. The sequence goes on from NC_045449.1 coordinate 2,643,048, forward strand.
ACCCTATCTCTACTAAAAATAGACAAAATTAGCTGGGTGTGGTGGCGGGCGCCTGTAATCCCAGCTACTAGGGAGACTGAGGCAGGAGAATCGCTTGAACCTGGGAGGTGGAGATTATAGTGAGCCGAGATCGTGCCACAGCCTGGGAGACAAGAGTGAAAGGCCGTTTCAAAAAAAAAAAAGTCTAGAGCAGATGCCAGGAGTGCCATGGAGTAGTCCTGAAAGACTGCCTGGAGGAGGTGGCCTCTAAAGTAGCTCTTAGAGATGAGGCAGGATAGTGGGATCCCCATGCCTGTGCTGGCTGGGCATGGTGTGTGCATCAGTGCAGACACCATTCAATCTCGAGCTGTCAGGGCGAGTCACCCAGGGCAAGATGCTTCCCTTCTCTGGGCTTTAGTTTCCATATCTTTTGTCCAGCGGGCACAGTAATGTCCGGTTTTCCTAGAGCTTTCTAGAGCACATTTGTATACTAAGTGAGATGCCAGGCATGAAGCAGAACTACGAAGGGGTGTAGAATGGTAAGAGTGTTCTTTTGGTGCTGTTTTGGGACATCTAGTTCAATTTCACAATAGTTTATTGAGGGAGGGCCTGTTTGTAAATATAATATTTGTCACCTGGAAGTGCACCAGTCACAGGGTAGAGTGAAAAGCTGGGGGCGTGGGCCAGGGTTGAGATTGGGACCCCACTGAGCGATTATCTGGGAAGGTGATATTGGGATGATGGCCTGGGACAGTGTGTAGCACTGTGTTCTGAGTTTTATTGGTTACGATTCCTTTGACTGCAAGAAACAAAAACCCAGTGTCATCTGGTTAAGCAAAAGATGGAATTTATGGGAAAGAAAGCAGGGTGCCCCAGGGAACTGAAGGGGAGGAAGCAAAGCCAGAGCTCTGGAGTGGTTGAACCAGGAACTGGAAACCCATCGCCATGAAAATCCCAGCTAGCTTATTTGCAGACATTGATAAGCTGATCCTGAGATTCACATAGAAGTTCAAAGATAATCTTGAAAGAGAAGAAGAAAGTTGGTGGACTCATTCTTCCTGATTTCAAAACATATTGCGGCCGGGCGCGGTGGCCCATACCTGTAATCCCAGCACTTTTGGAGGCCAAGGCGGGCGGATCATTTGAGGTCAGGAGCTTCCAACCAGCCTGACCAACATGGTGAAATCCCGTCTTACCGAAAATGCAAAAATTAGCCAGGAATGGTGGCGGGTGCCTGTAGTCCCAGCTACTTGGGAGGCTGAGGCAGAAGAATCACTTGAAGCCAGGAGGTGGAGGTTGCCATGAGCGGAGATCACACTATTACACTGCAGCCTGGGTGACAGAGCGAGAGTCTGTCTCAAAACAAAACAAAACAAAAAGAAGTTTTTTTTTTTTTTTTTTTGACGGGGTTCTGGGATGTTGCCCGGCTGGAGTGCAGTGGCCGGATCTCGGCTCACTGCAAGCTCGGCCTCGCGGGTTTATGACATTCTCCTGCCTCAGCCTCCCGTGTAGCTGGGACTACAGGCGCCCGCCACCTCGCCCGGCTAGTTTTTTGTATTTTTTAGTAGAGACGGGGTTTCACCATGTTAGCCAGGATGGTCTTGATCTCCTGACCTTGTGATCCACCCGTCTTGGCTTCCCAAAGTGCTGGGATTACAGGCTTGAGCCACCGCGCCCGGCCAACAAAAGTATTGCAAAGCTATGGTTATTAAGACAGTGTGGTACGGACATAAAGATGGACAGACAGATGGATCCAGTAGAATTCAGAGTTCAGAAATAAGCCCTTGCATTTATGGCCAATTGGTGAGGCAACCAAATGCCCACCGTTGGGCGTCCTGAGTCACCAAGATGCCTCCTCTGTCTGCCTCTGCTGGGTGAGGCATCTCCTTCTATAGCAGCTCACTGCATTCCCCGCCACGTAGCGATACTCCTGCGCTGCAGCCCATGCTTCCTGGTTGCCTTGGCTCCCTCCCCAAGGACCTGGTGTCCTTGATGCCTCCCCAGGCGTCCCTGAGGCATGCAGCTGTGACGACGGGGGTCTGTCCTCACCATTATGAGGCATTGACTGTGTGCTAAGGCTTCATTGCACTGTTTTCCTGAGGCTTTGCACCCACCTCATGAAGCAGGTACCATTCCTGTCTGCGTTTTACAGATGAGAAAGTGGAGACCCAGAGAGTTTAGGAAACTCGTTCAAGGTCTTCAGGGAGGAAGTCACGGAGTTGGGATTTGAATCTGGGTCTGTGCTTTGTGGGCGGAGCTGAGTGGTTCTCACACCTGCCTCCCGCGCTACTTTCCCATTTTCTTTCCCTGATGTTCTCGAGAGTTGCGTATATAGGATCCGCGGCCGCACAATGCACCTCCGCCTCCACAACACCGTGGGTGAGAAGGCCGCTGGTTTGCTGGGGCCCATCCCCTTACTGGAGGCCTGGATCGAATGGGGTCTGTGGTGCCTGGGTGAGTTGGACACTCAGAAGCAAGGATTTACTTAACTGCAGTGCAGGGGTACAGGGGCTGGAACACTGGAGGAGAGGTGGCAACAGTACCGTGCAGGAGAAGGAGGCTTGCGTGTGGGATATCACCGCCGGCTAACACATGGGCAAATTGATTTATTAGCCTCTCTGGGTCAGTTTCCCCGTCTGTAAAGTGGGAGGGGTGGATTCGCGTCCAGCCTGCTCTCTTCCAGCCTTGACATTCTAGGAGTTTGCATTCATGCCTTGGGTCCTTTTGCATTTTTCTCAGGACCTTGGTGACGGTAGGGGCTGGCTGTTGAGTGAGTGAATGCATGGCTGTGTGAATGGAAGTCTGAGAGCAGGGGCTCTGCGCATTTCGTCTCTGACTCCTTAGGGCCTACACGGTGCCTGGCACAAAGCAGGTTTTCTGTCTGTATTTGCTGAATGAATCAACGATGGATCATCGTGGTTGGCCCATCACATGCAGGTGGAAGGATGGAGAGAAAGAGACAGGCTGAGCGTGGGGGGATCCCTCTTCTCCAGTCTGCTCTGGGGGCCCGCGGGGCGGCGTGAGGTCCCTGTTGGCCAGGTGCCTGGGGTTTTCTTGTGGAGCTCCTTGAAGGAGCAGCCAGAGGGGGAGGATCTGAGCCGGGAGCCTCCAAGACACTCCTCTTGTCCTTTATTTCTTTTTTGAGATGGCGTCTTGGTCTGTTGCCCAGGCTGGAGTGCAGTGGCGCGATCTCGGCTCACTGCAACCTCCGTCTCCCGGGTTCAAGCGATTCTCCCACCTCAGCTTCCCGAGTAGCTGGGATTACAGGCGTGCACCACCATGCCCAGCTTTTTTTTTTTTTTGTATTTTTAGTAGAGATGGGGTTTCACCATGTTGGCCAGGCTGGTCTTGAAATCCCGACCTCAGGTGATCCACCCACCTCAGCCTCCCAAAGTGTTGGGATTACAGGCGTGAGCCAGTGCACTTGGCCAAAACCTCTGCTCCTTTTTGCTGGCCCCTGCACTCCCTCCAGAGAGACCCCTACATCTTTGCTAAAGAAAGAGATGCGGCCGGGCGCGGTGGCTCAAGCCTGTAATCCCAGCACTTTGGGAGGCCGAGACGGGTGGATCACGAGATCAGGAGTTCGAGACCATCCTGGCTAACACGGTGAAACCCCATCTCTACTAAAAATACAAAAAACTAGCCGGGCGAGGTGGCGGGTGCCTGTAGTCCCAGCTACTCAGGAGGCTGAGGCAGGAGAATGGCGTAAACCCGGGAGGCGGAGCTTGCAGTGAGCTGAGATCCGGCCACTGCACTCCAGCCTGGGCGACAGAGCGAGACTCCGTCTCAAAAAAAAAAAAAAAAAAAAAAAAAAAGAAAGAGATGCGTGTAAGTGTGTGTGTGTGTCTGTCTGTCTGTCCGCCGCATGGGCTCCAGCTACCTGAGGTGACCATCACGCACAGGGGCTGGCTGCGGTGGCCTGGAGTGAGCATGTGGATGGTTCAGGGTAGCCCGTCTCCACTGCTGGGGCACACTCTCATGCATACTCCTGAGGGATGGGGAAGTCTAAAATCCATTGCCTAGTAGGAAAAAAATCCAGCTTTTAAGTGGGTGGCTCCGGCCCTTGCTCCCTAGAAGTGGCACCTCTGGAAAGCGACAAAGCCCGTGATGGGACCTGGGTGTGGCTGTGCTCTCTGATTCCTTCCTTAGGAAAAGGATGCGGAGGGCCTGAAGGAGGTCCTGCCTAGCCGGGCCAGCATGTCAGTTCTACCGTGGTTTGACCAGAAGATACCACACAGCCGCCACTATTCTAAGTTTCAGATTTAACCAGCTAAGAATGGAAAGTCCTTAGAAAGGAAGGAGCCATGAAGGGCAGGAGCGCAGTGTGTCTCCGGGCAGCTTTCCTCGGTCCCTGGAGACTCCAGTGTCAGCTGCTGGAGACATTGTCCATGAGAGCAGGGGCTTGCCACAGCCAGGAAGCTTGATTTCTTCTCTGCTGCAACCCTTTTATTACTATTATTATTTTTGAGACGGAGTCTCGCTTTGTCGCCCGGGCTGGAGTGCAGTGGCCGGATCTCAGCTCACTGCAAGCTCCACCTCCCGAGTTTACACCATTCTCCTGCCTCAGCCTCCCAAGTAGCTGGGACTACAGGTGCCAGCCACCTCGCCCGGCTAACTTTTTGTATTTTTTAGTAGAGACAGGGTTTCACCGTGTTAGCCAGGATGGTCTCGATCTCCTGACCTCGTGATCCACCTGTCTCAGCCTCCCAAAGTGCTGGGATTACAGGCTTGAGCCACCGCGCCCGGACAC
>NC_045449.1:2648176-2682625 GCF_002776525.5 Piliocolobus tephrosceles
ATTTGAGACGAAGTCTTGCTCTGTCGCCCAGGCTGGAGTGCAGTGGCCGGATCTCAGCTCACTGCAAGCTCCGCCTCCCGGGTTCACGCCATTATCCTCCTCAGCTTCCCGAGTAGCTGAGACTATAGGCGTCCGCCACCTCGCCCGGTTAGTTTTTTGTATTTTTTAGTAGAGATGGGGTTTCACTGTGTTAGCCAGGATGGTCTCGATCTCCTGACCTCGTGATCCGCCTGTCTAGGCCTCCCAAAGTGCTGGGATTACAGGCTTGAGCCACCGCGCCCGGCTTATTATTATTATTATTATTCTTATTTTTTTGTTTTTTGAGACAGAATCTCACTCTCTCTCAGGCTGGAGTGCAGTGGCATGATCTTGGTTCACCGTGACACCTCTTCCTCCTGGGTTCAAGCGATCCTCCTGCTTCAGTCTTCTGAGTAGCTGGGACTACAGATGTGCACCACCACACCTAGCTAATTTTTTCGTATTTTTAGTAGAGATGGGATTTTGCCATGTTGGTCAGGCTGGTCTCAAACTCCTAGCCTCAAGTGATCCACCTGCCTCAGCCTCCCAAAGTACTGGGATTACAGGCTTGAGCCACTGCGCCTGGTCTGCCACAACCCTTTTAAACTCAGGCTTCCCTCCCCATTCTGTGAGAATTACGCACAAGGTGGGGCCCAGTGGCTCATGCCTGTAATCCTAGCACTTTCAGAGGCCAAGGCAGGAGGATTGCTTGAGCCCAGGAGTTTGAGACCAGTCCGGGCAACATGGCGAAACCCCGTTTCTACTAAAAAATATATGCACTACCTTGCCTGGCTAATTTTTGTATTTTTAGTAGAGACGGGGTTTCACCATGTGGCCAGGCTGGTCTCAAACTCCTGACCTCAGGTGATCCACCTGCCTCGGCCCCTCAAAGCACTGGGATTACAGGCTTGAGCCACCGCCTCTGGCTGCTGATTCTGATTTAATGACTCTTTTCATTCACCAGTTGAGGCCGCAACTACTAATTCATTTCCCCACTTTTGGCCACCGAGTCAAGAATCCTTGAGGCACCATGACGATGTTCTAGAACCTTCTGGGGCCAACTCATCTTAGTCTGCTCTTGTCCTACGCACCTAGGGCATCTGCTGAGAGTTTGCTGGGATTGTCAACGACAGGGGGAGCTTGAGGTTTTTGGGGGTAGACAGCTGAGTCAGTTCAGCCTGCATTTACTGGGCACCTGCCCTCTGAAGGGAGACAGACAGTTGCCATGGCATGGGACAAGGTCTGCAATGCTCGCAGAAAGGATGGAGGGGGGCCTCCTGGAGACGTGGTGAGTCCTGAGCTGTCTCCAGGGGTGCGTAAGGTCAGCAGAGAGCAGAGAATGCACTCCAGGCAGCCCGACCTCACGAAGGCAGTGGGGTGTGAAGTAGTTCCAGCAGGCGGGACCTGGGAGCAGTTACTATTACCAGACAGAAGCGAGGGTGGGAGTGCAGGGGCCTGGGGAAAGGCGGGCCATGTCTAGGAGGGTGGGTGAGCTGTGCCGGAAGCTGAGCTGGATCAAAAGGCTTTGGGCCAGCGGAATGCTATGGTGAGCTCAAGTCTGAGGGCCCCTTTGGCTGACTGGAGGGGTTAGAGAGGAGGCAGGGAGGCTGGGAGGGGATATTGAGACAGCCACGTAAAGAGGTCCCCGGAGGTTCTCCGCTGACCTGCGCCCTGGGGTGGAGCCTCGGGACGTTCGTGCCGTTTGTGGCGGGGAGGATCTTGGCCATTCCCGTTCAGAGGTGGTAACCTGGGGATCCAGTCTGTGAGATGGGGGCCTGTTAACAGGAACCTCTCTCGCTTTGCTGAGTTTTTTTCCTTTCGCCCAAAAAATCCCATTGTTCTCACCCTTCTGTTGTGTCCAAGAGCCTGATCTTTCCTGCTGGTGTAACAAGGACCCCGTTTTGAGCCGAACTCAGGAGAAAGTCCTACAATAGTATGGGGATGGAGGAAGCGGCCTTCCCTGCCTGGAGCTGGTTTGGAAGGTGTGGATGAAGGTGAGAGAAGGGTCAGGTGAGGACGCTCAGAAGGCTTCCTGTGAGCGCTGGGCCGATGCTGGTCCCATTTGTGAAGACAGAGAACTAGGGAGTTTGGGTAGTTTGGGCGCAAACTGGGAGGAGGGAGTAAGGCTCTGAATGTAAAATCTTCCCTCCACTTTCCACTCTCCTGTTCAGTGTGTCTGAGACCCACCTTATACCTCCTGCCCCGCGGAAGGGGGCAGAGGAGAGAGCAGCATCCCGAGGGCCGTGGGGGCTGGTCTGCGGCCGGGGAAGCAGCTGCACGGCGTCCCCTCGCTGGCCCGGCTCGCCTCCTGGGTGCCTTTGGCAGGTGAGTTCTGGGTGAGCACTGGCTGGTGTGGCCGCCCTTGTGAGTGACAGCTGGTCTCACCACAGAACCCACTGTCAGATACGCTCCAGGTGGATTGAGGAGAACGTGCCCATTTCTGTCTTGAGTGGCAGGCTCTGCTTCGTTGATTTCTTCAGGATGGGCCCTGTGCCTGAGGACAATGTTGGCGTGTGTGGGTGTGTGTGGGTGTGTGCAGAAACGTGTAGGCGTGTGTGCACGCTCGCCCGTGCAGGTGGGCATGAGCGTTGAGGGCCCGTGTGGGTGCCTATGTGGTGCCTTTTTTGGCTGTAGCGAGTTCCTATGGTAACCACGAACATGCCTGTTTTGGGATCTGGAGTCTCGGGGCGTGAGTGGCTGCAGAGAGAAGCAAGGAAGGCGAGCACTTAGCCGGCGGTTGGCTGTGGCTTGATTTCATTGCCAAGCACTGGGGCTGCTCCTGGAGGTACCATTTGCCAGGCGGCAAGGTCTGCAGACTCCAGGACCCATGTGCTCCTGGCCCTCCTCCTGGCCAGTCCCTGCCATGCCCAGGAAGCCCTGGTGAGTCCCTGCTCTGCTTTCTCATTGGACATACAACTCTCCGGACTTGGCCAGGTCTTGTGGGTATCTGCTGCTGGGCAGGCAGGGAGGTGCCCGGCAGCCCTGGCCAGTAGGTAGTAGGAATTGGGTGTCTTCTGAGATGGGTGTGGGACAGTGGGCAGGAGGGGCTTTGCTTATTCATGGAGCCCATGAGGGTGTTTTCCATGTGGCTGGTGGAGTGGCAGGGTCCTTGTGGATCCCATGGACAGGGCTAACCGTGTTAGTGCGAGGGTAAGGGCAAGGGTGCCAGAGAGGAAAATGTGGATGGGTGGCCTGTGGCCTGCCAGCCGAGACCCAACCATCCTCAGAGGGCCCCCCTCACCCCATTCAGCTCCCTGGTTCCTCATGAACCCCCAGAGGCCTCTGGCCATGCACTTGGCTTCCTCACTGGTCTCCCCAGGCCCAGAGGCCTGCTGGCCTGGCCTGGATGGGAAGGCTCACGGTCCTGTGGAAGAGGCCAGAGGGCTCTGCCTGGCTCGCTGGGAGCTGGATTTGGCCAAGGCCGGGAAGAATTGCTCCCACCGGGCTCTGGAGAAAGACTCGTGCCTTCCCAGATTGTGCACCCCTGGTGCTTCTTGTCTACACACTGCAGACCCCTGGGTGTGTCAGGACACCCCTCTCCAGCCACCATGGGAGAGGCTCCTGATGGACAGGAGCCCAAGCAGCACTCAGGGGCCATAGACAGACAACGCTGGTATTGTGGCACCTTCTATCTCCTCCCGCTGACTTCTCTGGGGCAGGTAGCAGAGAGTTGGGGATGCGAGTGTCAATAGGGGCTGTCAGTAGCCCCTCTGGCTTGTGCGGGGACCCCCCTCTGTGCCCCAAGAGTTCCTTCCTCTGCCTCTGAGAAGGCTCCGGGTAAGACTGTGCTGGGACCGGGGACCGTGTGTGCAGCAGGAGTTGCTGGAGCTGGACAGAGGGCTGAGGCCCTGGTGAAGGGCGAGGGGAGCATGTGTGGACCTTGGGAGCTTTGTCTGGACCACCCCAGGGTAACCTGCCTCACCCTGGGAGGCAGAGTCCAGAACCTAATCCCTGACGGCCTTCCCTGGGGGCGTTGGGAGAGGGAGAGGGGAGCCTTCAGGAGAGACCCCCAGATCTCTGGTCCTTGAATCTTAGGGCTTAAGATTAAAACAGTCAAATTAGGGCCGGGCGTGGTGGCTCAAGCCTGTAATCCCAGCACTTTGGGAGGCCGAGGCGGGCGGATCACGAGGTCAGGAGATCGAGACCATCCTGGCTAACACTGTGAAACCCCGTCTCTAGTAAAAATACAAAAAATTAGCTGGGCGAGGTGGCGGCGCCTGTAGTCCCAGCTACTCTGGAGGCTGAGGCAGGAGAATGGCGTGAACCCGGGAGGCGGAGCTTGCAGTGAGCCGAGATTGCGCTACTGCACTCCAGCCTGGGCGACAGAGCAAGACGCCATCTCAAAAAAAAAGAAAATTCAAATTAGTCTTTATGCAAATCTCTTGTGCCCCTAAAACGAGTCACCCAGTCTGAGCTTGGTTACCTCTGGGGACAGTGAGCTCATTACTTTGTAAGGATACCTATTTGATTGCAGTACAACTTTGCTTGCTCAAAGCTGACCGCTGTTGTCATCTGGAATCTCTGTAACTGCATTGCTTGGTCTAGTCTTGACCCTTGGCCCGCACGTCCCCACCTACCCCCATTCAACAAGATTCACCCCTCTTTCCCCTAAGAGCCCTGCAGACACTGGAAGGCTGCTTTTTCACCCTGAGTCTACTCTTCCCTCTCCTTGGCTGGTCACCCCGGCCTCTTTGGCTACAGGTTTTGCAGACAGCCTGCAGGAGCCCCATGGACACGAGGGTGGACAGCTGGAGGCGATGAGCCTCACCCTTCTGATTTGCAGACCAGTAAGCTGAGACCCTGGGCAGGGGTGCTGCCCACCAGCGACAGGACAACACAGAGGTGGTCAGGGCAGGGCTGGGACATGAGGGGCAGCTCTCGGTGCCTGTGACGTGCTGGCCTCTGGTTCTTTTCCTGCTTCTCCAGCAGCTCCATCTTTGCTGCTTTCTGACTTGGGCCCTCAGCTCTTGGGCACTGCAAGAATGCTGGCCTGTCTTAGCGGACCTTCCATTTTATAACAGCAGCTGGAAGTCTTTTTTGTTTGTTTGTTTGTTTTTGTTTTTTTGAGACGGAGTCTCAGTCTGTCACCCAGGCTGGAGTGCAGTGGCACGATCTCAGCTCATTGCAACCTCCGCCTCCTGGGTTCAAGCGATTCTCCTGCCTCAGCCTCCTGAGTAGCTGGGACTATAGGCGCCCGCCACCACACCAGGCTAACTTTTTGTATTTTTTTTTTTTTTTGAGACGGAGTCTCGCTCTGTCGCCCAGGCTGGAGTGCAGTGGCTGGATCTCAGCTCACTGCAAGCTCTGCCTCCCCGGTTTACGCCATTCTCCTGCCTCAGCCTCCTGAGTAGCTGGGACTACAGGCGTCTGCCACCTCGCCCGGCTAGTTTTTTGTATTTTTTAGTAGAGACGGGGTTTCACTGGGTTAGCCAGGATGGTCTCCATCTCCTGAACTCATGATCCACCCGTCTCGGCCTCCCAAAGTGCTGGGATTACAGGCCTGAGCCACCGCGCCCGGCCAACTTTTCGTATTTTTAGTAGAGATGGGGTTTCGCCATGTTGAGCAGGCTGGTCCCAAACTCCTGACTTCAGGTGATCCACCCACCTCGGCCTCCTAAAGTGCTGGGATTACAGGCGTGAGCCACCACACCTGGCCTAATTTTTGTATTTTTACTAGAGACGAGGTTTCGCCATGTTGGCCAGGCTGGTCTGAAACTCCCAACCTCAGGTGATCCACCTGGCTCAGCCTCCCAAAATGCTGGGATTATAGGCGTCTAGCCAAAAATCTAGAGTTTTAGACAAAATCTTGACAACTAATTGCAGACTTTAAAGAGCAGAGCTGGCTGTGGCCTACCCTGCAGACCAGAGTCAGCCGGACCCTCTGCTCTGGTCACCTCCTTAGGTGTCAGCTCTTGTTTCTTTGTGGCCGACTCCCAAATCCCTCTCCTCAGGTCGGTGCTCTTGCCGGGACCTCAGTGGCTGGCCGGTCATTTCGGCTCTGTTCCCAGACTGGACTGACTCTCAATTAACCTTCTCTCTCTTTCAGATCCAGTTCTTTCTGTCACTGGGTTGAGAAGCCTCTGAGTCATGGGGGGTGGTTCCTCCCGTCTCCCGGTTCGGGCCCATTATCTGCTGCCCAGACAGTGACAAAGGCTTTCTAATTAACCTCCTCCTCCGGTCTCTGCCAGCTGTGACTAACTCATCATCCCTCAAGCTGGCTTGAGCTCTGCCTTCCCTGTTCCTAGGCCCTGGCCCGAAGGCAGACCTTGGTAGTGCTGACTCTGATGGGCTTCTTATGCCAGGATGCTGGTGTAGGGACCCCCAGCCCTCAGCTGGTGGGGGACTGTCTTTGGGTCACAGCAAATAGTTTGTTCCTTCCTTCCCTCCCCCAGGACGGTGGTTCTCAAACTTTTCTGTACTTTGATCTCACCTGGAGGTGCTTTTAAAAATTCTGATGCTAGCTGGGCACGGTGGCTCACACCTGTAATCCCAGCATTTTGGGAGGCTGAGGCGGGAGGATCACCTGAGGTCAGGAGTTCGAGACCAGCCTGGCCAATATAATGAAACCCCGCCTCTACTAAAAATACAATAACTAACCAGGCGTGGTGGTGGCTCCCTGTAATCCCACCTACTCAGGAGGCTGAGGCAGGAGAATTGCTTGAACCCAGGAGGTTGGGGTTGCAGTGAGCTGAGATCGCGCCATCACACTCCAGCCTGGGCAACAAGAGTGAAACTCCGTCTCAAAAAAAAAAAAAGTTCTGATGCCCAGGTTGTACCCAGTTCCAATTAAATCTGAATGTCTCTACTGAAAAAGTACAAAAAAGTAGCTGGGCCTGGTGGCACGTGCTTGTAATCCTAGTTACTTGAGATGCTGAGGCAGGAGAATCACTTAAACCCGGCAGGCGGAGATTGCATTGAGCCAAGATCACACCATTGCACTTTAGTCGGGGAGTGGGAGCCAGCATCAGTACTTTTTTTTTTTTTTTGAGACAGAGTCTCGTTTAGTCGCCCAGGCTGGAGTGCTGTGGCGTGATCTCGGCTCACTGCAACCTCTGCCTCCTGGGTTCAAGCGATTCTCCTGCCTCAGCCTCCTGAGTAGCTGGGATTACAGGTGCCTGCCGCCATGCCCAGCAAAGATTTTGTATCTTTGGTAGAGATGGGGTTTCACCATGTTGGCCAGGCTGGTCTCGAACTCCTGACCTTGTGATCCGCCCGCCTCAGCCTCCCAAAGTGCTGGGATTATAGGCGTGAGCCACTGCGCCCAGCCATACTTTTAAAAGATCCCCCGTTCATTCCAGTGGGCAGCCAAACCTTGGAAACACTTCTCCAAGGGATACACAAGTGTGGTGACCATCAGTGGTTAGACAATGACTCGGGTCAGGCTGCATGTTCAAAGGGCTTCTGGTGGGCGTGAGCCCCTCTGGGCCAAGGCTTCTGGTAACACTTGAGGCTGGATGACTGTTTGTTTTGCGGTGCCATCCTGTGTGTGGTAGGGTGTTGAGCAGCCTCTCGAGCCTCTATCCATAAGATGCGCATGACCCACCCCTCGCTGTGATAATGAAAATGTGTCCAGGCCAGGTACGGTGGCTTACACCTGTAATCCTAGCACTTTGGGAGGCCCAGGCAGGTGGATCACCTGAGGTCAGGAGTTCGTCGAGACCAACCTGGCCAGCGTGGTGAAACTCTGTCTCTACTGAAAAAGTACAAAAAATTAGCTGGGCCTGGTGGCACGTGCTTGTAATCCTAGTTACTCGAGTTGCTGAGGCAGGAGAATCACTTAAACCCGGGAGGTGGAGGTTGCAGTGAGCCGAGATCACACCGTTGCACTTTAGCCTGGACAACAGAGTGAGACTCCATCTCAAAAAAAAAAAAAAAAAAAAGGTCTCCAGACGTTACTTTATTTCTGGGGCAGTGGTATAAAATCTCCCCGACTCCGGTGAAAACCACTGCTCTAGGCCTAATAGGTTCACCTTGACAGCATTCTCAAATATTCACAGAAGATAAGGGGAGAAGGACACCAGATGGGGACCCCACCTTACTGGTTCATCTGTGGGCTTTGCAGTCAGGCAGCCTCGTTTAAATCCTGACTCTACCAGCTGGGTGACCTTGGGCAAGTCACTTAACCTCTCTGTGCCTCTGTCAGTTCTGGTTTTGTTTTCTCACAATGGTGCCTCCTCTTGACCTTCGGCTCCAGCCCGAGGGTGGAACTTGCCGTGTGTAGCTGGACACTTTCGCCTGTGCCTGTGCTGCTCTGCCCATAGGGATCATGCCTTTACTGCCCCTTCCCTGTCAGCATCAGAGTCCACATCCTTCCCGTCCTTCCAGGACCAGCTTCAATACAGCTTCCTCCATGCACGGCCCCTTCCTCATCGGCACGGAAGGCTTCTCTTCCTTGTGCCCCTGGAGCAGCCAGAACCCCAGGTCACATGTAGCTCCTCCTGCGCCATAGGCTTCTGGTGGTTTCTGTCCGAGTCCCTCTCCACCCGGGGTCTGAGACCATGGGAGCCTGTAGGGTGCCCAGCTGCGGCTCTCTCACTGTTTGTTACCCAGGTGAGGTGGCCGTCCCCTCCCTACCTTGGGTTGAGCTGTGAACCAGCAGGTTACCGCAGTGTGATACCGCCCCCCGCCAACCCCAACACCCAGCTCATTCTGAGAGGGTGGAGTGGGCGGAAATCCGTGCCTGGCAGACCACAAAGCCACATAACTGACTTTTGGAGCCCTGCCCTGGGGCGTCGGGGGGAGGGTTGATGGCAGCCATTGCCGCTTTCTTCGGTGCTTTGCCGTCAGTGGATGCCGCATGGAATTGGGGAACTTTGTTCTACGATCTCGAGCTCGGGAACAGGATTCGGGAGCGACAGCCCCTGTTCCACCCTGCCCAGCCCTGTTCAACCCTGTCAGGCAGCTGAACGTAGGCTGGACCCGTGGCTGCCCACCCGGGCTGCAGTGCAGACTCACCTAGGGGACCGCGTTAAAATGCAGCTTCCGGGGCCGCACCCTGGGGCCTGGGGATTCTGCCTCATCAGGCCTGGGTGGGGCCCAGGAAGCCGGTGTGTTGCCAGCACTGAGGTGGTGTTGATGAGGCAGCTGACTTTGCAGCTGCATGGGAACCAGTGCCATTTAAAGCACTTTCCCCGCCACAAGGCAGCTCCAGCGGTTAGGTTCATGTACTCTGGGTGACCTGGGGCAAGCTGCGCAACCTCTCTGTGCCCCAGTTTCTGTGTCTGAGGATAATCATAGTACCTGCACATGGATGCGCTTGTTGTGAGGCTGAAATGAGATTATCCAGGTGAAACGGGAACAGAGTGCCTGGTACATAGTGCTCAACACATGTTACCTGCCTTCACATCTCTGATATTATTATTATTATTATTACTTTTTTTTTTTGAGACAGTCTTGCTCTGTCACCTAGGCTGGATTGCAGTGGCATAATCTCAGTTCACTGCAACCTCCGCCTACCAGGTTCAAGAGATTCTCCTGTCTTAGCCTCTTGAGTAGCTGGGATTACAGGCGCGTGCCACCACGCCTGGCTAATTTTTGTATTTTCAGTAGAGACGTGGTTTCAACACGTTGGCCAGGCTGGTCTGGAACTCCTGACCTCAGGGGATCTCTGCCCGCCTCGGCCTGCCAAAGTGCTGGGATTACAGGCGTGAGCCACCGCGCCCGGCCCCATCTCTGATATTAACAACAGTCCTGGGCTGTGCGGTCACACACGTAACCGTGTGATATGCCCCCATGCCTGCAGGCGTACCTACGCAGGCAAACTGAGCACTGTGCACCAGGACCCAGGCCTGCCTGCTGAGGACAGTACGTGCACAGGGAGCATCCCTGTGGGTACATGCGTCGACACAGTCACTGGCTGGACATGGTCAGAAGGGCAGACGTGTGTGTACACAAGGCCCAGACAAACGGGCTTTTATTTGATTCACACTCTGACCTTATTCCTCGAGTCAGCAGCACCTGGGCTGAGCTCTGGGAACCCAAGGTGCCCCTTGTTTCCATAGCAACCATAATGTGGTAAAAATAGGCAGGGGACGGAAGAGACAGAAGAGGCCTGAGCCGGCTCCAGGGGCATCCTGCCTGCTGGGGACCTTGTTTCCATATCCCTGACCATATGGAGGTGCTGGGTTTTTTTTTTGTTGTTTTTTTTTTTTTCCTTAGGATAATGACATGGCAAACCTCTGAGTACTCATGACCCAGAATTGACACTTGTTAACATTTTGTCTCATTTTCATCCAACCCTTTTATTTATTTGTTTAATTTTGAGACAGAGTCTCACTCTGTCGCCCAGGCTGAAGTGCAGTGGCGTGATCTCGGCTCACTGCAAGCTCCGCCTCCCGGGTTCGAGTGATTCTCCTGCCTCAGCCTCCTGAATAGCTGGGATTACAGGCACCTGCCACCACACCTAATTTTTATATTTTTAGTAGAGACAGGATCCACCATGTTGATGTTGACCAGGCTGGTCTTGAACTCCTGATCTCAGGTGATTCAGCTACCTCGGCCTCCCAGAGTGCTGGGATTACATCAAAGCCTTTTTAAAAAATCGTGTATAGCTGGGTGCGGTGGCTCATGCCTGTAATCTCAGCACTTTGGGAGGCCAAGGCGGGTGGATCACTTGAGGTTGGGAGTTTAAGACCAGCCTGACCAACATGGAGATACCCCTTCTCTACCAAAAATACAAAATTTGCCAGGTGTGGTGGCGCGTGCCTGTAATCACAGCCTCTAGGGAGGCTGAGGCGGGAGAATCGCTTGAATCTAGGAGGTGGAGGTTGCGGTGAGCCAAGATCACGCCATTGCACTCCAGCCTGGGCAACAAGAGTGAAACTCCATTTCAAAAAAAAAAAAAAAATTATGTTAAAATATACATATTATAAAACTTACCATTTAAACCGTTTTAAGTGGATCATTCTGTGACATTAAGTTCATTTACAATGCTGTGCGATGATCACCATTATCTAGAAGTTTTTCATCATCCCAAACTGAAACTTTGTATACGTTAAATAATAACTCCCTATTCCCCCATCTCCCTGGCTCCTGGCAGCCACCATTCTGCTTTCTGTTTCTATGAATATGACTGCTCTGTGAACTGTGTACAGGTGACTTCACACAGTATTTATCCTTCTGTGTCTGGCTTATTTCACTTCCCATAATGTCTTCAAGGTTCATCCATGTTGTAGTGTGTGTCAGAATTTCCTTTTTTTTTGGAGATGGGATCTTGCTCTGTTGCCCAGGCTGGAGTGCAGTGGTGTGATCTTGGCTCACTCCATCCTCCATTTCCCAGGCTCAAGCGATTCTCGTGCCTCAGTCTCCTATGTAGCTGGAATTACAGGTGTGCACCACCACACATGGCTAATTTCTGTATTTTTAGTAGAGATAGAGATGAGTTTTTGCCATGTTGGCCAGGCTGGTCTCAAACTCCTGGCCTTAAGTGATCCACCTGCCTTGGCCTCCCAAAGTTTGGGGATTACAGGTGTGAGCCACTATGTCCGACCTCAGCCCACATTTTTAATGCTTTCACATTCATACGCAGGTATCTAGAAACACTTACAGTTTTTTGTGTGCGTTAAAAATGGACATACCTGACGTCCTTTTGAATTTGCGTGAGGTGGTGTTCTGATGCTGGATTACCTGGGTTCAGATCTTGGCTCTGACACGTAGCAGCTGTGAGACCTCGGGCAGTTTCCTTCATCTCTCCATGCCTCCCTTTTCTAATGTTTAAATTTGGACTAATAGCAAAGCCTGAAACGTACTGCAAGCTGCAAGGGTTATTTTGGAGATTAAGTAAGTTTATATATGTCTAGTGCTTAGAACAGAGAGGGGATGTGCGGGCATAGGATGTATTACCACTATCATTCCGTATGTGTGTCTGTCCACATGGTTGTGGAGTCTATTTTTTTTTTTTTTTTTTGAGACTGAGTCTCGCTCTGCCGGAGTGCAGTGGCAGGATCTCGGCTCACCGCAACCTCTGCCTCCTGGGTACAAGCGATTCTCTTGCATCAGCCTTCCAAGTAGCTGGGATCACAGGAGCATGCCACCATGGCTTTTTTTTTTTTTTTGAGACAGAGTCTTGCTCTGTCACCTAGGCTGGAGTGCAGTGTTGCAATCTTGGCTCATTGCAGCCTCTGCCTCTGGGGTTCCAGCTACTCTCCTGCCTCAGCATCCTGGGTAGCTGGGATTACAGGCATGTACCACCATGCCTGGCTAATTTTTGTATTTTTAGTAGAGACAGGGTTTCACCATGTTGACCAGGCTGGTCTTGAACTCATGACCTCAGATAATCCATTCCTGCCTTGGCCTCCCAAAGTGCTGGGATTACAGGCATGAGCCTCAACGCCTGGCAATAGATCTAGATTCTTCTCTCTTTCTCTGCCCCCTGCCTGCCCCCCCTTTTTTTTGAGACAGGATCTCACTCTGTTGCCCAAGGTGGCATGATCCTGGCTGACTGTAGCCTCAACACCCCCAGGGCTCAAGTGATTCTCCAACCTCAGCCTCCCAAGTGGTTGGGACTACAGGCACGCACCACCATGCCTGGTTAAGTTTTTAAGAAATTTTTGTAGGGATGAGGTTTCACCATCTCGCTGGTTTCAAACTTCTGGGCTAAAGTGATTCTCCCACCTTTGCCTCCCAAAGCGTGCCGGGATTACGGGCGGGAGCCACCACTTCTGACCTAGTTTCTTCTTTTTGTTGCCTTGCATATTAATTGGTACACATAGATCACATTTTTTGTATCCCCCATTGATCCCGTCTTGCTGGACACCCAGGTCATGTCCATTTTCTGATATGGCAAGCAATGCTGCGGGCAGCGGCTTTCCCCTCGCCTGGCCTCTGTACATTGGTGTGAGGTCGTGAGGGGTACGTAGAGGTGGGGCCGTTGGGTTGTAGCTCTACTGGATGCTGCCAGATTGCCCTCAAGAGAGGACTTAGGCCGGGCGCGGTGGCTCACGCCTGTAATCCCAGCACTTCGGGAGGCCAAGGCGGGCAGATCACTTGAGGTCAGGAGTTCAAGACCAGCCTGGCCAACATGGCGAAACCCTGGCTCTACCAAAAATACAAAAATTAGCTGAGCATGGTGGCAGGTGCCTGTCATCAGCTACTAGGGAGGCTGAGAATTGCTTGAAGACGGGAGGCAGAGGCTGCAGTGAGCTGAGATCGCATCACTGCACTCTAGCCTGGGCAGCAATGAGAGACACCATCTTAAAAAAAAAAAAAAAGGAGTTAGTATTTTCACTCCTGCCAATTCTATGAGAGTCCCACTCCCCATGTCCTCACTGATATTTAATTTTCATGTTGATTTAAGTGATGGGAGCACGTTTTATTTTATTTTATTTTATTTTATTTTGAGATGGAGTCTCACTCTGTCACCCAGGGTGGAGTGCAGTGGCACGATCTCGGCTCACTAAAATCTCCGCCTCCCGGATTCAAGCAATTCTCCTGCCTCAGCCTCCCACCTGTAGCTGGGACTACAGGTGCCTGCCACCACGCCCGGCTAATCTTTTTTTTTTTTTTTGAGACGGAGTCTCGCTCTGTGGCCCAGGTGGGAGTGCAGTGGCCGGATCTCAACTCACTGCAAGCTCCGCCTCCCGGGTTTACGCCATTCTCCTGCCTCAGCCTCCTGAGTAGCTAGGACTATAGGCGCCTGCTACCTCACCCAGCTAGTTTTTTTGTATTTTTTTTAGTAGAGACGAGGTTTCACCATGTTAGCCAGGCTGGTCTCGATCTCCTGACCTCGTGATCCGCCCGTCTCGGCCTCCCAAAGTGCTGGGATTACAGGCTTGAGCCACCGCATCCGGCCTATTATTTTATTCTTTATTATACACACATGAGCGGATCTCTGAATCAGTGCACGGAAACCCTCATGGCCCCACCATGAGATCGTTGTGTCTGAGCCTCCCTTGAGTCCCTCTCCACAGGCTCAGGGATGTGCTTCTCTTCACTCTTTCTCTGCATTGTATCACAAGCATTTCCACCTATTGCTACATTCTTTTTTCCCCTCTTTAAAAATAGCACTTTTCCTGATTATAAAAATAGTACATGTTCACTGTAGAACATTTAGAGAATATGTACAAATATTGAGATTAAAAAATAAAAATATGAGCCATCACCCAAAATGTTATCATTCTGGTGTATTTCTTTACACCTTTATTTATGTATTTATTTATTTTTTGAGATGGAGAGTCTCGCTCTGTCACCCAGGCTGGAGCACAGTGGCGCGCTCACAGTTCACTGCAACCTCCACCTCCTAGGCTCGAGTGATCCTCCCACCTCAGCCTCCGGAGTAGCTGGGACTACACGCATCTGCCACCATGTCTGGCTAATTTTTGTATTTTTTTTTTTGTAGAGATGGGGTTTTGCCATGTTGCCCAGGCTGGTTTTGAACTCCTGGTCTCAAGTGATCCATCCGCCTTGGCCTCCCAAAGTGCTGGGATTACAGGTGTGAGCCCCGCCCCGCCAAGTGTGGCGTTTTAAATTTAAATGAATTAAGTACAATTAAAAATGCATCTCCTGGGTTGCAGTAGCTACATTTCAAGGTCTCGGAAGCCACACGTGCCTGGTGGCTACCACAGGGAACAACATAGATCCAGAACATCACAGAACATTTTCATCATCCCAGGAAGTTCTACTGGACAGCTGGTTGAGAATGAGGTCCAGACTCCCCTGGAAGACTTCCAAGGGCCGGACAAGCCGAGAGATTCTATGCTGTCTGTGATGGATTATGCGTTGCAGAAGCGTCCCTGGACCCCCAGGCCAGAAGGCATCTGAACCGCGTAAAGCCAGTGCCACCAGGTGGCGCTGAGGAGGAGGCGGCGGCAAGCTGGCGTCTCGGGCGGTGAGGATCTCAGATGCAGCTCCTGTCTCCTTGGGCAGACAGAACCGAGAGAACTGTCACCTCCGGGGTTGCCCAGTCCCATGGTCAGCACCCAGTTCAAGCATAATATGTCGTGGGCCCTGATGTCTCTTGCATTCACGCACACACACACACAGAGGTACATGCATTGAGACGTGACCTCGCAGGGTCACCCAGGTTTACACATACAGCCTCATTCATGCTCAGAAACAGTCCCCCAAAAGGCACAAACACGGTCTTTGCCAATCGCCATTATAACAGCAATAAAAATAGCTGTTAGGCCAGGCGTGGTGGTTCACGCCTGTAATCGTAGCACTTTGGGAGGCTGAGGCTAGAGGATCATTTGAGCCCAGGAGTTTAACACCAGCCTGGGCAACGTGGTGAAACCTCGTTTCCAAAGAAAATTTAAAAAAAATTAGCCAGGTGTTGTGGTATGTGCCTGTAGTCCCGGCTACTTGAGAGCCAGGCGGGAGGATTGCTTGAGCCAGGGAGTGGGAAGCTGCAGTGAGCTATGATCACATCAACGTACTCCAGCCTGAAGGACAGTAAGACCCTGTCTTAAAAAGAAAAACAATGGCCGGGCATGGTGGCTCATGCCTGTAAGCCCAAGCACTTTGAGAGGCCGAGGCAGCTGGATCACTTCAGGTCAGGAGTTCTAGACCAGCCTGGCCAACATGGTGAAACCTTGTCTTTACTAAAAATACAAAAAGTAGCCGGCTGTGGTGGTGCACATCTGTAATTTCAGCTACTCAGGGAGTGCTGCTTCCTTCGGGTGAGGCACAGCCCTGTGGCGAGTCTCTTGGTAAAGTGAAAAATGCTGTAAATGGGTGGCTGAGATGGGTGCAGAGGATTGGGGTGTCATGGGGGTGGACGGTGGCGTGGGGCTGGCCTCCGGATACCTGAACGCTGACGTTTTCTCTATTGACGTTGGCACCCAGGATGTCCAGATGCTGTTTTTGAAGCCCTATCGGCCAGGGAGTCGATGGGCCCCCACTTTGACTGGGAGGGCTGTGTCTTGGTGTCCCGTGGGATTTTGGTCTCCCACCCCGGGGCCCGAGGGCCTCAGAATGAACTGGAACCCAACCTTTGTCAGGGGAGCCCCAGCAACGTCTGCACGACATACGCCCCCAAACAGCGTGGGTTCAGGAATTTGTAAGTGTTTGAGAAAGAAAAACTGTTAGGATTCTAATTTCGTTGAAAAGCCATTTTGCCTTTATCTTTCTCTGGGCGCCTGACCATCCATTCTTAGCCCACCCTGAGTATTGTGCATATACTGTCATCTCTGCAGTGGAGGTGGTCCTGGATGCATGGTGTAACGTGGGCCCTCTGGGCCCTCTTGAAAAGCATGCCACTCGCTCCTCTCCGGGTGGGCCGTCAGGACCCACAGCTCACACATGCATCCAGTCAAGGTCAGAAGAGGTGGCTGCATTCCTGAGTCAAGGTCAAAAGAGGCAGCCACATAACCAGTGAGTGGCCCTGAGCGGCCAATAACCAATGAAGCAGCTGGAAACAGTGCAGAGCAGTTGTGGAGCAATTACTAAGCAAGCAGAATGGGAAGCAACAGGACTGAATAATCAATAGCACATGGGGCCAGGCGTGGCGGCTCACGCCTGTAAGCCCAGCACTTTGGAAGGCCGAAGCAGATGGATCACTTGAGGTCAGGCGTTCGAGACCAGCCTGGCCAACATGGTGAAACCCCTTCTCTACTAAAAATACAAAAATTAGCTGGGTATGGTGGCGGGTGTCTGTAATCCCAGCTACTCGGGAGGTTGAGGCAGGAGAATCGCTTGAACCTGGGAGGCAGAGGTTGCAGTGAGCCGAGATTGCACCATTGCATTCCAGCCTGGGTGACAGAGCTAGATTCCATCTCAAAAAAAAAAAAAAAAAAAAAAAAAAGAAATAGCATATGGGTCACAAATTCTGTTGACTGAGTAGGAGCAGAGGCTTGGCCAGAGAGGGGGAGGAGGCGGTGGCTGGAGATGCCTATGGTGGTTCCAAAGGAAACACCTGGAGTCTTTGAGGGATGCCTCTGTACAATGTCCAGTTTTACCCCAAAACTTATGCTGCCTCCCCCGACCACTTCCTCTTTTAGGAGACAAGGTGTTGCTCTATCTCCCAGGCTGGAGTGCAGTGGTATTGGGGCTCACTGCAGCCTTGAACTCATGGCACAAGCAATCTTTCTGCCGTAGCTGGGATGACAGGCATGTGCCACCATACCTGGCTAATTTCTAAAACGTTTCTTATAGAGATGGGGTCTTGCTATGTTGCCCAGGCTGGCCTTGAACTCCTGGCCTCGAGTGATCCTCCCACCTTGGCCTCCTAAGTTGCTGGCATTACAGGTGTGAGCTGCCACACCCAGTCCCATCTTCTCTTTCAAACACAGGCTTAGCAGTGGCAGGGTTGTTTTTGGCTCATGATTTGGGCAAGAGGAAGGAGAAGGGAAGAGGAGAAGCTTTGCTGTGGGAACTGGGTCAGAATTGGAATAGAGGAAGCAAGAACACAAGTGTTCACGCCTTTACTGAGCTGTTGACAGCACCGAGGCCAGAGGCAGGAGAAATGAAGCTGTTTGTTTATCTCACGAATCTTCATCGAGCTCCTATTTGAAGCCAGCCGCCTCTGTTTTGGGAGCCGGGGATCCCTTTGTTGAATCCTGGCTCTGCCACTCACTGCTGGGGTTACCTTGGGCAAGCATCTGAACCTCTCTGAGCTTGTTTTCCCATCCAGAAAGTGAAGATGACGAGCGTCCCTGCCTCAGAGGGATGTTTGAGGATTAAATGAGCGAACACAGGAAAAGCACTCAGCGTGGTGCTTGGCGCAGAGTTAGTGCTCCTGGCTGCAGCTGTTACTGAAGACAGAGCGTTTAGGTATAAAGAGAGTCTGGTGCCCGCATCCAGGGAACTCACAGTCTCCGGAGGAGACAGACATTTAACAGTCATCTGCAAAGCTTGAGGCAGTGCCAGTGGAGATGTGGGAAGAAGTGTGAATTCTTCCTGGTGGAATGAGGGAGGGCTTCTCGAAGGAGGCGGTGCTGGAAGGTTGAAAAGGAATCCCTGGGAAGAGAGGGTTGCAGGGGGCGTTATTATATTTTATTTTTTTTTTGAGATGGAGTCTCGCTCTGTCGCCCAGGATGGAGTGCAGTGGTACCATCTCAGCTGTCTGCAACCTCCCCCTCTCAGGTTCAAACCATTCTGCTGCCTCAGCCTCCCGAGTAGCTGGGACTACGGGCGCCCACCACCACACCTGGCATTTTTTTTTCTTTTTTTTGTATTTTTAGTAGAGACGGGGTTTCACCGTGTTAGCCAGGATGGTCTCGATCTCCTGACCTTGTGATCCGCCCACCTCGGCCTCCCAAAGTGCTGGGATTACAGGCGTGAGCCACCGCGCCCGGCCTGCAGGGGCATTTCACACTGAGGAAACAGTAAGGGCAAAGGCGGGGGTGGGTGGGGAAGTGTGTAGAGCTGTTTGAGAAGCAGTGAGCCAGGCTCTCGAAATGGATGCAGGGATGTGGCAGGAAACAGCCAGAGGCGAGGGTGGGGTCCGCTCAGGGAGGCTCTGAGTGTGGTGCCGGGGAGATGAGGGGCGCCCTGAAAGAGCGGGATGGGGGACCGCCTATCTCCTTTGTGACTTGGGAAGGCAGCCTTGGGAGCCTTGGGGATGGATTGGGGAGGGGAGGAAACACTTGCTTTGCTCCTGAGGAGGGGTGGGGCCTGAACGTCCTGCGGCTGGGGTTAGAGGGGAGGACCAGGCTAGGGTCCTAAGAAGGTGAATCCGCAGCCCGGAGCCCAGGCGTTTAGCCCACGTGCAGGGTGAAAGGAGGATTCCCCGCCGGGCACAGTGGCTCACGCCTGGAATCCCAACACTTTGGGAGGCTGAGGTGGGCGGATCACGAAGTCAAGAGATCGAGACCATCCTGGCCAACATGGCAAAACCCCGTCTCTACTAAAAATATAAAAATTAGCCGGGTGATGTGGCGGGTGCCTGTAGTCCCAGCTACTCGTGAGGCTGGGCTGAGGCAGGAGAATCGCTTGAACCCGGGAGGGGGAGGTTGCAGTGAGCCGAGATGACACCACTGCACTCCAGCGTGGGTGACAGAGCGAGACATCGTTTCAGAAAGGAAGGAAGGAAGGTAGGAAGAAAAAAGGAGGAGTCCCGTGGAAATGGGGGTTTCATATCTGGGGGATTTGCAAAGTAGTAATGTGGGTGAGGCAGGAGGGAAGCCCAGTGGCAGAGAAGATGCTGCCTTCGGCCTGGAGAGTGGTGGGTTTGAGGAGCTTGTGGATCGTCCCAGGGCTGTTTGTGGTTGGGCTTTTGAGCTCAAGAGAGCTCAGGTGAGTGGACACCGACTCGCACATCCAACAGCTCTCATTCCCAAAGCCTCTTCTGCATGTGAGTCCTACAAAAGCAGACAATTCAGACCCTGTTGGGTTTTGTGGCACTTTCCAGTCAGGGAGGCAGATGAGAACAGAATGAAGAACCCAGATGGTTTCAGACAGTGCCCCATCCTGCGGAGGAAATAGAACATGAGGTGATGAGGGTGGGGCTCAGGGGTGGGGCACGGGGGCTACCCTGGGTGGGTGGTCAGGAAGAGCCTCTCCATAGAAGGGACATTTGAGGCTGGGCGCGGTGGCTCATGCCCGTAATCCCAGCACTTTGGGAGGCTGAGGCGGGCGGATCACGAGGTCAAGAGATCGAGACCATCCTGGCCAACATGGTGAAACCCCGTCTCTACTAAATATACAAAAATTAGCCGGGTGTGGTGGCGCGTGCACCTGTAATCCCAGCTACTTGGGAGGTAGAGGTGGGAGAATCGCTTGAACCTGGGAGGCGGAGGTTGCAGTGAGCCGCGATCGTGCCATTGCACTCCAGCCTGTGCGCCAGAGTGAGACTTCGTCTCAAAACAAACAGAATACTGCGATTTCCTAGCAATGCCCAGTGACTTACCCTAAATTTAGTGAAACTTGAAAAAAAAAAAATTAAGTGACATTTGAAAGGAGACCCGAAGGAAGAAAAGGAGCCAGCGTGAAGCTGTCTGGGGAAGAACATTCCAGGTGGTGGGAACAGGCTTGGTAGATGCGAAGATGAGGAAGGAGGTTCCTGACGAGCAGGCGGGAAGAGCGGGTGGATGGGAACACAGACAGTTTCCCCGTGCACCAGCAGGTGGCACTGTTGTCCCAGGACGGCCCGGGCACGGCTGGGAGAGCAGGTAGGGCCGCAGGTGCTTTGACCTCGGGTTTGTGATTCTGGCTGTGGGCTCATCACAGGCTCTGCCTCCACTCACTGGGGAGATAAGTCCGGGCCAGGGGCAGAAGAGCAGTTGTAACGGTTTTCTGGCTGTTCTGCTTCCCCGCTGGGTCTTGATTTCAGTGTTTCTTTGCTTGCTCCCTCTCAAGAGGTGACTTCCCTCCCTGTTTCTGGATATCTGTGTCTTTACTCTCTCCTTTTGCTTTTCTTTCTGCTCCCTCCGTCTCTGCTCCTCCCTCTCTCATTTGCTCGCTGGCGGGGCTGGTTCTTGTCTCAAAGATTAATTACTTGCTTTTCTTTTTTTTGGAGGTAGGGAACCTCGCTCTGTCGCCCAGGTTGGAGTACCGTGGCATGATCTGGGCTCACTGCAACCTCCGCCTCCCGGGTTCAAGTGATTCTCCTGCCTCAGCCTCCTGAGTAGCTGGGACTACAGGCACCCGCCACCATGTCCGGCTAATTTTTGTATTTTTAGTAGAGACGGGGTTTCGCCACGTTGGCCAGGCTGGTCTCAAACTCCTGACCTCACGTGATCCGCCCGCCTTAGCCTTCCAAAGTGCTGGGATTACAGGCCTGAGCTACCATGCCCGGCCAATTACTTGCTTCCCTGATGTAGCTCAGATGGAGCGGGTGGTGAGTTAGGATCAGGAAGGTGCTGTTTCTCATCCCAGTGCCTACCCTTCCTTCCCGTGGCTTCAGATCTCCATAAAAGGCTGGGGCTGGGGTCACGACCCCATCGGCCGAAAATGTTCCCAGCGACCCTTCTCTCCTGGAGCCCTTGGACCCACCTCCCAGTGCCATGCCCTGCTCACCTCCAGCACCTCTGGCAAAGCAGCCCTCTCTTCATGTCATCTCTGACATTTGCAATCAGGAATTAAACTGAGAAAGGAGAACCGGATGGCAAAGCAGATGGCATAGAACAGCCGCACAAGTGCTCAGTGCAGGACTTGTTATGAAAGAGTCATTTTTGTCAACAGAAGTAAGCTTCTGCCCTGTACTCCATGCTCTGTGAGTTATTCTGCAGGGGAGACTAAGCTGGCCAGAGCCTGGTGTTGGCCTCCCGGCTGTCAGATGTCAGAGTCAGTGCTGCAGCTTGAGAAGTTCTTGGCTTTGGTCTGTGAGTACCACGGCGGTTAAGAGCTTGGTCTCTCTCTCTCTTATTTATTTATTTATTTTTTAAGAGACGAAATCTTGCTATGTTGCCCAGGCTAGTCTCTAGTCTCGAATTCCTGACCTCAAGAGATCTTTCTTCCTCAGCCTCCCGAGAGGCTGGGATTACAGTTGTGAGCCACTGTGCCTGGCAATCTCTTTATTTTACTTTACGTTTTTTCTGTAAACTTAAACTTTACAGTATTTTATTTTATTGTGGTGAGAACACATAACATGAACTCTACCCACGTAACAGGTTTTTAAGTGTGCAATACATTATTGTTGAGTGTAATTAAGAGTTTACACTCTTAGAGCCTCCTGCTGCCTGGGAAGTCTAGCACCTTACAATGGGACCCTGTAATCCCAGCATTTTGGGAGGCCGAGGCAGGCGGATCACTTGAGGTCAGGAGTTCAAGACCAGCCTGGCCAACAATGGAGAAACCCTGTCTCTACTAAAAATACAAAAAAATTAGCTGGGTGTGGTGGCACACACCTGTAATTCCAGCTACTAGGGAGGCTAAGGAAGGAGAATCGCTTGAACCCAGGAGGTGGAGGTTGTGATGAGCCGAAATCATGCCATTGCACTCTAGCCTGGGCGACAGAGCAAAACTCCATCTCAAAAAATTAAAAAAGATGGTCGGGCGTGGTGGCTCACGCCTATAATCCCAGCACTTTGGGAGGTCGAGGTGGGCGGATCACGAGATCAAGAGATCGAGACCATCCTGGACAACATGGTGAAACCCCGTCTCTACTAAAAATACAAAAATTAGCTGGGCGTGGTGCTGCATGCCTGTAGTCCCAGCTACTCGGGAGGCTGAGGCAGGAGAATTGTTTGAATTCGGGAGGTGGAGGTTGCACTGAGCTGTGATCACGCCACTGCACTCCAGGCTGGGTGACAGAGTGAGACCCTGTCTCAGAAAACAACAACAACAGGCCGGGCGCGGTGGCTCAAGCCTGTAATCCCAGCACTTTGGGAGGCCGAGGTGGGCAGATCACAAGGTCAGGAGTTCGAGACCAGCCTGCCCAACATGGCGAAACCCCGTCTCTTCTAAAAATAGAAAAATTAATCCCAGAGGCCGAGGGGTGGATCACGAGGTCAGGAGATCGAGACCATCCTGGCTAACATGGTGAAACTCCGTCTCTACTAAAAATACAAAAAACTACCCAGGTGTGGTGGCTGGCGCCTGTAGTCCCAGCTACACGGAGGCTGAGGCAGGAGAATGGTGTGAACCCGGGAGGCGGAGCTTGCAGTGAACCGAGATCGCGCCACTGCACTCCAGCCTGGGTGACACAGCGAGACTCCGTCTGAAAAAAAAAAAAAAAAAAAATTAGATGGGCTTGGTGGTGGGTACCTGTAATCCCAGCTACTCGGGAGGCCGAGGCAGGAGAATCGCTGGAACCCGGGAGGTGGAGGTTGCAATGAGCTGAAATCGCGCCATTGTACTCCAGCCTGGGTGACAGAGTGAGACACTGTCTCCCAAAAAAGAAAACCCCAAAAAACTCAAATCATTTTCCTTAAAACAATCAGAACATTAAAGATAAAGTCTCCTATGGCCAGCAGTGACATTCCCTTTCTCTCCTCCCCAGAGTAGCCACTGTTCAGAGTTTGGTACATATTTTTCTAGATATTTAAACAGGGCTGGGTGCAGTGGCTGGCGAGGTGCATTGATTCACTCCTGTAATCCCAGCACTTTGGGAGCCCCAGGCGGCTGGATGGCCTGAGGTGAGGAATTCGAGTCCAACCTGGCCAACATGGTGAAATCCTGTCTCTACTAAAAACACAAAAAGTAGCCGGGCGTGGTGGCACGTACCTGTAATCCCAGCTACTCTGGAGGCTGAGGCAGGAGAATTGCTGGAATCCGGGAGGGGGAGGTTGCAATGAGCCGAGATCGCACCACTGCACTCCAGCCTGGGTCACAGAGCAAGACTGTGTCTCAAAAACAAAAACAAAAACAAAAACAAACCAGTATTTTTACATGCACCTTAAGTAACCGTCGATGTCGGTACATACAGAGTTAGCGCATTCCTTCTAATCACAGTTTAGGGTCCTCCTTACAAATATACCACACCCTGCTTATCTGTTTCTCCTGTAAATGGTTGTTCTTGATATTTTTTTTTTTTTTTTTTTTTGCGATGGAGTCTTGCTCTGTCTCTCAGGCTGGAGTGCAGTGGTCCAATCTTAGCTCACTGCAACCTCTGCCTCCTGGGTTCAAGCAATTCTCCTCCCTCAGCCTCCCGAGTAGCTGGGATTACAGGCACATACCACTATGCCTGGCTAATTTTTGTATTTTTAGTAGAGAAGGGGTTTCACCATGTTGGCCAGGCTGGTCTGGAACTCCTGACCTCAGGGGATCCGTCCGCCTCGGCCTCCCAAAGTGTTGCGATTACAGGGGTGAGCCACCGCGCCTGGTCTGTTCTTGATGTTTTTACGCTTACGAAAAGTGCCACAGTGGACATCGTCATACTTGACTGTCTACACATGAAAGTGTTTCTCTAGACTTGAGTAAATCCTAGAGGTGAGATTGCTGGGTGACAGGGTAGGTGACTTTTTATTTCATCATACTGCAAATTGCCTGCCAGTTTCTACGCCCGCCACTAGTAAGAGTGTACACGTTGCTTGTCAGTTGGGGGAAGCATCTTGTCTCCTTGCTGTGGTTGCATTCCCTGATTTCCAGCCCTCTGAGCTGCTCCGGCTGTGTCCTGCGTGCTGCGCCCTCTACCCAGAGAACCACTGTCCTCCGTGAGTCAGGTGGACTCTCAGCCTCTGAAGTTCCTGCACCCGCCTGGGGTCTTTGCAGGATGGTCTTTTGCTGAGAATAACCTCCATCTTCTCCTTTTCAAAAGCCCAGGGATCTAGAGGGCTTTACTGACCAGAGAGGTGGCTAGAGAGTTGGCTGTGGGATTGGCCGCACTGACCCCCCAAGGTACATCTTAAGAGCCTGGCTTTAGATTTTCATCCTATCCCATTTCTTGAGATGCAGGTTCTGGCCGGGTGTGGTGGCTCATGCCTGTAATCCCAGCACTTTGGGGGGCCGAGGTGGGCGAATCACGAGGTCAGGAGATCGAGACCATCCTGGCTAACACGGTGAAACCCCGTCTCTACTAAAAAATACAAAAAATTAGCCGGGCGAGGTGGCGGGCGCCTGTAATCCCAGCTGCTGGGGAGGCTGAGGCAGGAGAATGGCGTGAACCCGGGAGGCGGAGCTTGCAGTGAGCCGAGATCACGCCACTGCACTCCAGCCTGGGAGACAGAGCAAGACTCCGTCTCAAAAAAAAAAAAAAAAAGATGCAGGTTCTGCCCTGAGGGCCTCTGGGGGAAGCCACAGCTTAAAGCCCAAATGCATTTCCCTTGCTGATGGAGCTGAGCCAGCCAATTCTCCTTGGGCTAGTTCAAGGGTTTTGTCTGCCAATCTCAAACCCAGGATCAAGTTCTAAGAACTGGGTCTCTTGAGAGGCCTAGAATCTGGCAGTTGGGTGGGAAGAGGATTGACCTTGGAGACAGTTTCTGTCACCTATACCCACCTCCTGAGAAGTAACTTTAAGAGAGAAAGGACCATCTTGGTCAAGGTGGTGGCTCACACCTATAATCCCAGCACTTAGGGAATCTGGGGTGGGCAGATGGCTTGAGCCCAGGAGTTTAAGACCAGCTTGGGCAACCTGGCAAAACCCCATCTCTACAAAAAATACAAAAATTAGCTGGGCATGGTGGCAGGTGCTTGTAGTCTCAGCTACTCAGGAGGCTGAAGTGGGAGGGTTGCTTGAGCCCAGGAGGTTGAGGCTGTAGGGAGCTGTGTGATCTCGTCACTGTACTCCAGCCTGGGTGAGAGAGCGAGACCCTGTCTCAAAAAAGAGAAAGGACCGTCTCATCTGGGCCTCTTCCTCAGTTCCTACCCCATTCGCTATACCACCGAATCCTTCACCATCTGCCTGACCTTTATTTAAATTAAAATAAATTAAATTATTTATTTATTTATTTATTTTGAGACAGAGTCTCTCTCTGTCGCCCAGGCTGGAGTGCAGTGGTGCGATCTCGGCTCACTGCAAGCTCCGCCTCCCGGGTTTACGCCATTCTCCTGCCTCAGCCTCCCAAGTGGCTGGGACCATAGGTGCCCGCCACCATGCCCAGCTAATTTTTTTTGTATTTTCCGTAAAGGTTTCACCGTGTTAGCCGGGATAGTCTCGATCTCCTGACTTTGTGATCTGCCTGCCTCAGCCTCCCAAAGTGCTGGAATTACAGGCGTGAGCCACCGCACTTGGCCATTAATTAAGTTTTTTGAGATGGAGTCTCGCTCTGTCACCCAGGCTGGAGTGCATTGACACAGTCTCGGCTCACTGCAAACTCCACCTCACAGGTTCGAGTGATTCTCCTGCTTCAGCCTCCCGAGTAGCTGGGACTACAGGCGCGTGCCACCACACCCTGCTAATTATTTATATTTTTAGTAGAGATGGGGTTTCACCATGTTGGCCAGGATGGTCTTGAACTCCTGACTCAGGTGATCCACCCGACTTGGCCTCCAAATGTGCTGGGATTACAGGCGTGGGCTACTGTGCCCAGCCCCCACTGGCATTTAAACTGATAGTTATGTTTGAGCTCCCACTGTACGGCTGAGGAGACAGACTAGGAAAGGGACGTACCAATGGTGAAAAGACAGATCTGGGCTGGAAGCTGCTTTTGCTGCCTTCTGTCCCGGCGCCCTTTGCACACCTGTCTTCCTTGCCCCGCAGTGCATGTGTGCCTGTGTGTACCTGCGTCATCATTGCATGTGAGTACATATATGTACAGATTTGAGGGTAGGCAACGACAAGAGTGTGGTGCTTTTTTTCTTTTCCAAGTTTTTATTTTGAAAATAACCAACCTGAGCCAGGCGCGGTGGCTCACTCCTGTAATCCCAGCACTTTGGGAGGCCGAGGTGGGCGGATCACCTGAGGTCAGGAGTTTGACACCAGCCTGGGCAACATGGTGAAACCCCGTCTCTACTAAAAATACAAAAATTCTAACTGGGCGTGGTGGCGGGTGCCTATAAGAGCAGCTACTCTGGAGGCTGAGGCAGGAGAATCGCTTGAACCCTGGAGGTGGAGGTTGCCGTGAGCCAAGATCGCGTCACTATACTCCAGACTGGGCGACAAGAGTGAAACTCTATCTCAAAAAAAAAGAAAGAAAGAAAAAAAAGAGGAAATGATCAACCTGCACAAAAATAGAAGACATTGAACACCTGTATTCATCGAGAGTCACCACTTTTCACATTTGCCCCAAGTATTCTCTCTCTCTTCCTCTCTCTCTCTCTTTTTCCCTCTATAACAACAGTAAGGTGGAGAAGGTAAACCGTGTAGACGCCGTGACGCTTCACACCTAAATCCTTCGGCAGTGTTGACCCCAAATAATGTCATTCTCTGACATAACTGCAAGATTATTTCATATAAGAACATTTACATTAATTTAATAATATAATCTATTATACAGTCCATATCTGTCTCCAGTTGTCCCTTAATTGGAGTATGGACTGTATATTAGGTCACATTATTAACTTGTTATTATTTTTCCTTTTTTGAGACGGTGTTTTGCTCCGTGGCCCAGGCTAGAGTGCAATGGCATCATCTTGGCTCACTGCAACCTCTGCCTGCTAGGTTCCAGCAATTCTCCTGTCTCAGCCTCCCAAGTATCAGGGATTACAGGCGCCTGTCACCAGGCCTGGCTAATTTTTTTGTATTTTTAGCAGAGATAGGATTTCACCATCTTGGCCAGGCTGGTCTTGAACTCCTGACCTCAGGTGATCTGCCTGCCTCAGCCTCCCACAGTGCTGGGATTACAGGCGTGAGCCACCGCGAATTTATTGGTGATGGTCACTCATTATACATGGTGGTCACATCTCTTGTCTCTTCAAATACAGAACAGAGCTGGGTGTGGGGACCTGTACTTCCAGCTATTCAGGAGGCTGAGGTGGGAGGATCATTTGAGCCTAGGAGTTTGTGGCTGCAATGAGCTGTGATCGCACCACAGCACTCCAGCCTGGGTGACGGAGTGTGACCCTGTCTCTGAATAAATATAGAATAGGAGACTTGGCAAAGTTGTTTGGTAGAATGTCCCACATTTTGGATTCGTCTGAAAGCTTCCTTTTTTTTTTCCCAACATTTTCCTGGAATAGTCCTTGATTTTACGGAAGAAAGACGAAATGAGTAGCTTGTGTGCTGACAGTGAAAAGGAAGGGAAACATTCCTGTTTTATCTGGTTGGGGGGGGCGGATTTGTGCCAGCCCTGCCTTCTCCTTGGGTGTGGTCGAGAGGGCTATGCGCAGACCCCCCAGCCGGCCACTGGCGGGGCGTGTTGGTGCATCTGGGCGTGTTTGGTGTTAGGAGATAGGTCCAGGGGCTTCTCCTGGGAAGGTGTCCCCATGTCCCCTTTGGGGGGTGCTCCCTGTGGGAGAATGAGGGGTGTCTCCCTTGCCTGAAGCTGTTATTTTGTTCCCTCCTGTGTTTCCTTGCCCGTTGGGTAGAGTTCTACCATGTTCACTAACTAGGTTACTAGTGACAGAAACCTCACTCAAACTGGCTTAAGAAAAAAGGAAAAAAAAAAAAAAAAGAAACCAAAAGGAAAAATAAAGTCCCTTAAAACTTTTGTAATTGGTAAGTTTAAGAACGCTGGCTTTGGCTGCGCACAGTGGCTCACACCTGTAATCCCAGGACTCGGGGAGGCCGAGGCAGGCGGATCACCTGAGGTCAGGAGTTCGAGAACATCCTGGCCAACATGGTGAAACCCTATCTCTCCTAAAAACACAAAAATTAGCTGGGCATGATGGCAGGCACCTGCAGTCCCAGTTCCTCAAGAGGCTGAGGTAAGAGAATCGCTTGAACCTGGGGGACAGAGGTTTCAGTGAGCCGAGATCATGTCACTGCATTCCAGCCTGGGTGATAGAGTGAGACTCAGTCTCAAAAAACAAAAAACAAACAAAAAGAAAAAAAGAAAAAAAACCCACTGGCTTCAGGACCAGCTAGATCCAGGCAGGTGAGACAGCATCATCAGACCATCTATTTGTCCCTATCTCTTGGGTCTACTTTCTGCATTCATTTCATTCACAGGCACGTCTCCCCATATGTTATAAGGCAGCCACCGGCAGCTCTACTCTGAGCTTTGGAAACCTCAGTGGTATGATTCAGCTGCTTCCTTCTATACTACTTGTAAAAATTTGGTGTTCACTCTGTTTGGACCGACCAGGTGTATGCCCGTTCCTGAAGCAATCGTAGTAGGTTGGCAAATAGAATACATGAATTGAAGCCAGTAACGGTGGCTCACACCTGTCATCCCAGCACTTTGGGAGGCCGAGGCGGGCGGATCGTGAGGTCAGGAGATTGAGACCATCCTGGCTAACACGGTGAAAGCCCGTCTCTACTAAAAATATAAAAAATTAGCCAGGTGTGGTGGCGGCGCCTGTAGTCCCAGCTACTCGGGAGGCTGAGGGAGGAGAATGGCGTGAATCCGGGAGGCGGAGCTTGCAGTGAGCCGAGATCGCGCCACTGTACTACATGAATTGAGGCCAGTAATGGTGGCCCACACCTGTCATCCCAGCACTTTGGGAGGCCAAGACAGGAGGATCGCTTGAGGCCAAGACCAGTGTGGGCAACAAAGTGAGACCCTGTCACTACAAAAAATTAAAAACTTAACTGAGCATGGTGGTGCACAGCTGTAGTCCTAGCCACCTAGGAGGCTGGGGCTGGAGGATCGCTTATGCCCAGGAAGTTGAGGCTGCGGTAAGCTGTGATTGCACCACTGCACTCCAGCCTGGGCGACAGAGCAAACTCTGTCTCTGGGGAAAAAATCAAACAAAAACAAAAACAAAAAAACATGAAGTTGAATTTGAATTGGGCAAGCCTGCATCATGTACCTAACCCAAAGCTCAGGCTGGGTAGGCTGAGAAAGGGACAGCCCCATATAAACCACAAGAGCCAACAGTGGTGTCAGAGTGCTCCCCAGGGGAGAACATCAAGGTATTGTCAGCCAGAGGAAGGCGCCTGGGCACGGAGCAGGCAGAAAGGCAGATTCCGTTTCGTCTGGTGACGGGCATCTGGAGTCTCTGGCTGAGCCAGCTCCTCGTTTCCTGGGGCCCCATTCCTCTTCCTTTTGGATTTTGTGGAAGTCAGTGTCCACAGGACCATCTGTGTCTGGGTCTCAGTCCTGCTTCTTTTTTATTTGAGATGGAGTCTCGCTCTGTCGCCCAGGCTGGAGTGCAGTGGCCGGATCTCAGCTCAGTGCAAGCTCCGCCTCCCGGGTTCACACCATTCTCCTGCCTCAGCCTCCTGAGTAGCTGGGACTACAGGCGCCCGCCACCACGCCCGGCTATTATTTTGTATATTTAGCAGAGATAGGGTTTCACCGTGTTAACCAGGATGGTCTCGATCTCCTGACCTTGTGATCTGCCCGCCTCGGCCTCCCAAAGTGCTGGGATTACAGGCGTGAGCTGCCGTGGCTGGTCTCAGTCCTGCTTCTTAATAGCTATGTGATCCTGGACAGAAGAATTAGCCTTTCTAGGTCTCAGTTTACTCACCTGGAAAGGAGGATGATGTTTGCGTTTTTTCTGTTTTCTTTTTTTTGGGACAGAATCTCACCTTGTCACCCAGGTTGGAGTGCAGTGGCACGATCTCGGCTCACTGCAACCTCCGCCTCCTGGGTTCAAGCAATTCTCCTGCCTCAGCCTCCTGAGTAACTGGGATTACAGGTGCCCGCCACCACGTCCGGCTACTTTTTTGTATTTTTAGTAGAGGTGGGGTTTCACCATGTTGACCAGGCTGGTCTTGAACTCCTGACCTTGTGATCCGCCTGCCTTGGTCTCCCAAAGTGCTGGGATTATAGGCGTGAGCCACGGCGCCCGGCCTCGTGTTCCTTCTTGATGGGGCTGAGAGGATCCAGGGGAGTAGTAAGTGTGGAAGTGCATGCAGCTGGTGACATGCTGAACCCAGGGGGTGGTGTGTGCTGCCCTGCAAGGTGATTCTTCTGCTCCAGGGTGAGCAGGGCCTGTCCTTGGACTTGTGCTTTGGACAGTTGGGATGGTGACCGGTACTGGGTTGTTGATCCTTCCGGATGTGTGGGGTGATTCTTCCACAGATGAGCATAGCATGGGGCAGAACGCCGTCCCACAGAGGGACTGCGGGAGCCCTTGGCACATTCTCCGAGCTCCAGATGAGGAAGGGAAGAAGGTAGAAGTGGATAAACTTTCACAGTGATGCCCAAAGTGTAACCGGGGGAGGTGACATTACGTGGTAAGAGGATGGGGCATGGTATTCCCTCACAATGATCCTCAGAGAGAAAGCTGTGTATTCCCTTTGCAGTTCTCTTTCCGTGCAGCTCACCCCCTCATGGAGAATGTCTCAGTTAGGGGCTAATATGTCTTTAACACCTTCCTAACATTTGCTAACCTTTCTTATTCACAGAGAGAGTGGGTCTCAAGCCTCAGGCCTTGGACAGGCAACAGTGTTTAGCCAGACAGACTGTAATAACATTATTCAGTTTTCATCGTATTTACTTTTTTTCTGGTCGACTTTATTTTTTAAGGTTTAAAAATTATAGAAAAGGTCAGGTGTGGTGGCTCAGGCCTGTCATCCCAGCACTTTGGGAGCCCAAGGCAGGTGGATCACTTGAGGTCAGAAGTTTGAGACCAGCCTGGCCAACATGGTGAAATCCCGTCTCTACTAAAAATACAAAAATTAGCAGGGCGTGGTGGCGCGTGCCTGTCATCCCAGCTGCTCGGGAGGCTGAGGCAAGAGAATCACTTGAACCCAGGAGGCAGAGGTTGAGTGAACCAGTGAGCCAAGATCATGCCACTGCACTCCAGCCTGGGCAACAGAGTGAGACTCTGTCTTCATAATAATAATAATAATAATAATAATAGAATAAAAAATAAATAAAATTACAGAAAAATTAAGAGTGCAGAGAGTCCCCATATGTTCTATAATCCAGTTCCCTATAATGTACATTAGTATGATCCATTTGCTATAATTAACATTAGTGTGGTCCATTTGCTAAAATTAATGAACCTAGACTGATGTATTATCATTAATAACTGAAATGCATGGTTTATTCAGATTTTAGAGTTTTTCCCTAATGTCCTTTTCTGTTTCAGGAACCACATTACATTTAGTTTTCACAGCTCCTTAGACTCCTCTCGGCTGTGACTGTTTCTCAGACTTCGCTTGTTTTTGGCAGCCTTGACAGCTTTGAGGCGTGCTTGTCACTCAATTTAGATTTGTCTGATATTTTTCTCATTAAACTGCGTATGGGTTCTTGAGAGGACGACTACCCAGGTATAGAACCATTTTTCTTTCTTTCTTTCTTTTTTGAGATGGAGTTTTGCTCTTGTTGCCCAGGCGGGAATGCAATAGCGTGATCTTGGCTCAATGCAACCTCTGCCTCCCGGGTTCAAGCGTTTGTCCTGCCTTAGCCTCTGGAATAGCTGGGATTACAGGCATGCACCACCACACCCAGCTATTTTTGTATTTTTAGTAGAAACAGGGTTTCACCATGTTGGTCAAGCTGGTCTCAAACTCCCAACCTCAGGTGATGCGCCCACCTCGGCCTCCCAAAGTTCTGGGATGACAGGCGTGAGCCACAGCGCCAGGCAGAACCATTTTCATCACATCCTAACAACATGACTGACCACTGTTGATGTTGGTCTCGGTCACCTGGCTAAGATAGTGTTTTTCATCAGATTTCTCCATTGTAAAGTTATTCTTTGTTTTTAAATTTTGACTGATTGATTGATTGAGATGGAGTCTCAGTCTGTCGTCCAGGCGGGAGTGCAGTAGTGCGATCTCGGTTCACTGCAGCCTCCACCTTCTGGGTTCAAGTGATTCACCTGCCTCAGCCTCCCAAGTAGCTGGGATTACAGGTGCCCACTGTAACACCCAACTAATTTTTGTATTTTTAGTAGAGATGGGGTTTTACCGCATTGGCCAGGCTGGTCTCGAACTCCTGACCTCAAATGATTCACCCGCCTCGGCCTCCCAAAGCGTTTGGGATTACAGGTGTGAGCCACAGTGCCCGGCTGTAATTCTTTATTTTCTTCCATCCATACTATTCTGTTCACATCTAAGGAGTAGGGTATTATATTTTCTTTCTTTGTTTTTTCTTTTTTGGGTTAAGAGACAGAGTCTTGCTATGTTTCCCAGGCTGGACTCAAACTCCTGGGCTCGAGTGATCCTCCTGCCTTAGCCTCCTGAGTAGCTGGGACTACAGGCATGAGCCGTCATGTCTGGCTTATATTTACTTTACCTTCTATTTATGAGAAATGATTATATCCATTTATGATGTGAACATAAAGTCTTGGCTGGGCACTGTGGCTCACGCCTGTAATCCCAGCACTTTGGGAGGCTGAAGTGAGTGGATTGCTTGAGGCCAGGAGTTAGAAACCAGCCTGGCCAATATGGTGAAACCCTGGCTCTACAAAAAAATACAAAAATTAGCTGGGTGTGGTGGCCAGGGCCTGTAGTCCCAGCTACTCAGGAGGCTGAGGTAGGAGGATTGCTTGAGCCTGGGAGGTGGAGGCTGCAGTGAGCCGTGATCATGCTGCTGCACTCCAGCCTGGATGACAGGGCAAGACCCTGTTG
Source organism: Piliocolobus tephrosceles (assembly GCF_002776525.5). Taxonomy (NCBI): domain Eukaryota; kingdom Metazoa; phylum Chordata; class Mammalia; order Primates; family Cercopithecidae; genus Piliocolobus; species Piliocolobus tephrosceles. The sequence goes on from NC_045449.1 coordinate 2,681,016, forward strand.
AAAAAATGAAAAAGACTGGGTGTGGTGGCTCACGCTTGCAATCCCAGCTGCTTGGGAAACTGAGGCAGGAGACTCGCTTGAACCTGGGAGTTGGATGTTGCAGTGGGCTGAGATCGCACCTTTGCACTCTAGCCTGGGCAAGAAGAGCTAAACTCTGTCTCAAAAAAGCAAACAAACAAACAAACAAAAACAATAAAAAACATGAAGTCTTTACAATATTTAATTTAAAAAACATGAAGTCTTTGCGATATTTAATTTAAACATTAAGTCCATTTAAAGAAAAATATTAAGTAGAGAGAAAAGTTACGGGAGATATGGGGACTTTTTTTTTTTTTTGAGACAGAGTCTGGCTCTGTTGCCCAGGCTGGAGTGCAGTGGTGCGATCTCTGCTCACTGCAAGCTCCGCCTCCCAGGTTCTCGCCATTCTTCTGTCTCAGCCTCCCGAGTAGATGGGACTACAGGTGCCTGCCACCTCTCCCGGCTAATTTTTTTTGTATTTTTAGTAGAGACGGGGTTTCACGGTGTTAGCTAGGGTGGTCTTGATGGTCTGACCTCTTGATCCGCCTGCCTCGGCCTGGCAATGTGTTGGGATTACAGGCATGAGCCACCGCACCCGGCCGATATGGGGACATTTTAAAAAGCAGGAAAGTCACCCTGGAATGGTAGATGTCAGAGAAATGCTAAAGGCAGGAAGATGCTGAGAGTATGGGCTGGGAAAATGGCTGGGGCTCAGGGTCACCTCCTGGCCTGTTCTTCAAATCCCCTTAAGGCAAGGAACAGGAAGTGACTGATGTGGCCTCTGAGAAGTCTCAGATCCAGCCAGGAAGGGCCATGGCTACCCCAGGGGTGGGGGTGATGACTCCCTGGGGCCACGGCTTTTCCTCCTTCCCTTCTCTCCGGCTCCTCCTGACCCCACAGCATTCCCGGCAGTTTCTGGCAGGCAGGTGAGGAGGCCCGGGTCAGGGAGGCTTTGGCAGCTGCCTGTGCAGCCAGCCCCGTGTAGTGCAAGCCTCAACCCTCTCTGGAGCTCAGGGTCTGAAAGGTGGTGCTGGGTGTCGGGTCCTTCTGCCCACGTTACCTAGTTTCCTCCACAACCTGGGGGAGTATTGGGATCCTTCTCATCCTCATCACTCAGGGGAAGAGACCTGTCCAGGTCACCAGCTGCTCAGGGCCCAGGCTTGGGTCATAGGTGAAGATTTGACCTCCCACCCTTGGATGTGAAACAAGTTACCTTCCTTTATTTTTCTAAAACGTCTTTTAAAAATATGGGCTAGCCGGGTGTGTGGTGGCTCACGCCTATAATCTCAGCACTTTGAGAGGTTGAGGCAGGCAGATCACCTGAGGTCAGGAGTTCGAGACCAGCCTGGCCAACATGGTGAAACCCCATCTCTACTAAAAATACAACAATTAGCTGGGCATGGTGGCAGGTGCCTATGATCCCAGGTACTTGGGAGGCTGAGGCAGGAGAATCACTTGAACCTGGCAGGCGGAGGTTGCAGTGAGCCAAGATTGCACCATTGCGCTCCAGCCTGGGCAACAAGAGTGAAACTCCATCTCAAAAATAAATAAATAAATAAATAAATAAATAAATAAATAAATAAATAAATAAA
>NC_045449.1:2682635-2709708 GCF_002776525.5 Piliocolobus tephrosceles
AAATGCAGTGGCTCACATCTGTAATTCTAGTGCTTTGGGAGGCTGAGAAGGATCGCTTGAGGCCAGGAGTTCAAGACCAACCTAGGTAATAAAGTGAGATCCTCTCTCTCCAAAGGAAAAAAAAAAAAAAAATTAGCTGGGCGTGATGGTACATGCCTCTGGTCCCAGCTATTCCAGAGGCTTAAAGCAGCAGGATTGCTTGAGCCCAGGAGGTCAAGGCTGCAGTGAGCTGTGATCGTGCCACTGCACTCCAGCCCGGGTGACAGAGTGAGACCATGTCTCAATACAAATAAATAAAAATACGACTTTGTCCACTCTCTAGGGTTGGCATGAAATACAGTATTTTTAGAGCTCCCCGCCCCCCCGCCTTCCTAGAGTTGTCTAAAGCCAGGGGTGCTCTAAGAGAGAACTTTGAGTTGAGCCGCTGCTTTGACGTCTTTCCTTGGCTGGTGGGGTGAGGCTCTGGATGTGATCACCCTTTAGACACCCATCTGAGTTTATCCCTCCAATGTCAGGGCCGAGGGTGGGTCTCCATCACAGGGACCTCGCTGCCCTCCCCACCCCTCCCCTCCAGCCAATCCAATTCTGTCAAGTCAAAAGCCTGGGAAAGTTTTTCTGGGGCAGAAGAAGCTGAGACTCCAGAACGTAGAATCCTCCTTCTTTTCTCTCTCTTCCTCCCTTCCTTCGTTCCCCTTCTTGTCTTCCCATGGTATTTATTGCGGGCTAGTGTAGAGCAGACGCCATCCTGAGTGTGGGGTGGGGCGATGACCAAGGTGTGCACAGTGTCTGCGTCCGTGGAGCATACATTCCACCGGGGACCAGGGGGGCAGGCAGACGAAAAAACAAGCACACAGACAAACCAGCCACAACAGAAAACCCAAAACCTCAACCTGGAATAATAATCCTGAAGGAAACAAGCCAGCGGCTAGGTGCAGAATCACCGAGGGCGTGCCCCGCAGGTGAGAGGTCAAGAAAGTCCTCTCTGGAAGGCAACATTTTTTGGGACAGGTCTACGGTGGAGAAACAACTCAGTTAATTCCTCCCCCCCGCTTTTTTTTTTGAATCAGAGTCTTGCTCTGTCACCAGGCTGGAGTGCAGTGGCGTGATCTCGGCTCACTGCAACCTCCACCTCCTAGGTTCAAGCGATTCTCCTGCCTCAGCCTCTGGAGTAGCTGGGATTACAGATGCGCGCCGCCATGACTGACTACTTTTTTGTGTTTTTAGTAGAGACAGGGTTTCACCATGTTATCCAGGCTGGTCTCGAACTCCTGACCTCGAGCAATCCGCCTACCTCGGCCTCCCAAAGTGCTGGGATTACAGGCGTGAGCCACCGTGCCCGGCCCAATTTTCCCATTTGATGGTTCAGTTACGTTGCGTCATTAATAAAGTCTCCTGCCTCGTGCTACCTTGCAGGGCGGGGCGGGGTGGGGCTGAGATGGTTTCCGTCCAGGTTCTCCAAGAAAGGCAGGAGCTTCGCCTTCCCAGAGTCATGCTGAGTGTACTTCTTATTGCTGACATGGGGCCACATGAAGGTCACTACTGGCCTTGCCTGGGGACGGTCTTGGAGCATCTTTCCCCCATGTCCCTTGCAATATAAGGTGAGATGGACGGTGTTCATAGCACAGATGCTCTCAGCCCAACTCACTAGAACCTTGAAACTGATCCAGTGTATTCAAAAGGAGGACATGATTGGCACACTTCAATCCTTTCGTTATCAGCTGTCATCCATCGCTTGTGATTCATCATTTGTGACCCGCATAGCCCCTGATAGTGCCTTGTGGGTACAGTGAGCAAGGGATTGGGGTTGGGGGTGGAGGAAATGGACAGAAGCAAAGAGTTTGGAGCCTTGGGTAAAAGCAAGATGGCCAGCGCAGTTTCTGAAGCTGCTTTGGGACTTGCAGGGTTCAGATAGTGGGAACTGAATTTTTTTCCCCTAAGAGTAGACAGGAAATTGCTTAATGAAAGAGCTTTGATTACAACAGGAGTGATGGGGGCTAGACAGCTGGAAGGATTTTCCTTATGGACATGGGGTGGAAAAGCCCCATAAAGCAGGCCTGGTGGAAAGCTTGCATGTTGCAGACCTGCAGTTCCTCAGCAGGAGGTTTGGAGCTCAGCTCCCGGCTGGGTGAAGCCTGGGTCGTCTGTGAGTTTCTGTCAACACTGAAGGGAGATGAGCTTTGTGTTTACCTTTTAGGCTAAAAGGACTTAATGTCGGGGTGGGAAGGATCATTAACACATCAGTGAGTCAGAGTCCAGAGGGAACTGTTGTCCTTCCTTCTGTCACGAAGGAAACCGTTGTCCACTAAGCCAAGCCGGAAAGGCTTTGATTACACCCACCAAGAGGGGCATTTTCCCCTGGAAAGGAACGGCCAACCCAGAGTTCTCTTCATGGACTGACAGAGGAGAAAGAGATGAATTCAGACAACAGAGAAATAAATTAGAATGTATTAGGAATAGGGTAAAAGGGTTTCCAACCTGTGAATTTTCTAGTTAGCTAGGCACGTGAGCTAGTAACCAACCCCTGGCGGTTTCTGCAGTCCACAGGGTGGTCCACAGGAGGTTGAATGACAGCAGAAGTCAGTGTCCCTGCCTCGTCTGGTCCCGGCCTGCACACTGTACCTGGTACCCCCATCCCTGCACATGTACGGCACTGGCTGTGTAAGTCCTAGCCCAGAGGCACCCAGCAATGCCTCAGTCTTTTTTTTTTTTTTTTTGAGACGGAGTCTCAGTTTGTCACCCAGGCTGGAGTGCAGCGGCATGATCTCGAAGCTGACCGCAACCTCCACCTCCCGGGTTCAAGCGATTCTTCTGCCTCAGTCTCCCGAGTAGCTGGGATTACAGGTGCCCGCCACCACACCCAGCTAATTTTTGTATGTATGTATGTATTTATTTATTTATTGAGATGGAGTCTGGCTCTGTCGCCCAGGCTGGAGTGCAGTGGCTGGATCTCAGCTCACTGCAAGCTCTGCCTCCCGGGTTCACGCCATTCTCCTGCCTCAGCCTCCAGAGTAGCTGGGACTACAGGCGCCCGCCACCTCGCCCGGCTAGTTTTTTGTATTCTTTAGTAGAGATGGGGTTTCACTGTGTTAGCCAGGATGGTCTCGACCTCCTGACCTCGTGATCCACCCGTCTCAGCCTCCCAAAGTGCTGGGATTACAGGCTTGAGCCACCGCGCCCGGCCAATTTTTGTATTTTTAGTAGAGATGGGGTTTCACCATGTTGGCCAGTCTGGTCTTGAACTCCTGACCTCAGTGATCTGCACACCTTGACCTCCCAAAGTGCTGGGATTCCAGGCATGAGCCACTACACCTGGCCTAGTCTTTCTAAAAGGTCTTGCAAACAGCAAATAGACACAAGTCAGGAGGAAACATGGAGAGCCAGAGAGAGGTTCTACAGATGGGATCGAAAAGCCTCAGGTGCTCGTTCTCATTTTTGTCAAGCTGGGTTATCTGGTTTCCCAGTGAGCTGCAGGACACTGACTCCCACAGCACAGTGAACAAGGCCGCTTACAGATGACTTTCAGGGTGCTTTCACATTTATTTGTCTTTTCATTTTATTTACAAAATTTATACATAGTCCTTTTTTTTTTTTTTTTTTTTTTTGAGATGGAGTCTCGCCCAGGCTGGAGTGCAGTGGCACAATCTTAGCTGACTGCAACCTCCGCCTCCAGGTTCAAGCGATTCTCCTGCCTCAGCCTCCCAAGTAGCTGGGATTACAGACATGTACCACCAAGCCCGGCTAACTTTTGTATTTTTAGTAGAGATGGGGTTTCACCATGTTGGCCAGGCTGGTCTCAAACTCCTGACCTCAAGTTATCTGCCTGCCTCGGCCTCCCAAAGTGTTGGAATTACAGGTGTGAGCCACTGTGCCTGGCCAATACATAGTCCTTATGTAAAATTTATAAATAGAAGAAAAATATAAAGACAATACAATCACAATTCCAGAGATAGTCACTATTAGCCTTTTCCCCCACTGTGAACATTTTCTTTAATTTTTTTTTATTATGGAAATTGTCCTGCAAACAAAGTGAATAGAATAGTGTAATGAACTTCTTTTCCCTCAGCTTCAACAGTTATCAACACCTGCCATTCTTATTTAATCTAATTCCACGCTCCACTTTATTATTATTAGTTTCAGCATTTTTTTTTGGTAAAATTTACATTCATCAAAATGCATATTTTTTTTTTTTTTTTTTGAGATGGAGTCTTGCTCTGTCGCCTAGGCTGGAGTGCAGTGGCGTGATCTTGGCTCACTGCAAGCTCCACCTCCCACGTTCAAGCGATTCTCCTGCCTCAACCTCCCAAGTAGCTGGGATTACAGGCTCCCACCCCCAACCCCAGCTAATTTTTGTATTTTTACTAGAGACAGGGTTTGACCCTATTGGGCAGACTGGTGTCGAACTCCTGACCTCAAGTGATCCACCTGCCTTGGCCTCCCAAAGTGCTGGGATTACAGGCATGAGCCCCCGCTTCCGGCCGAAATGCACAAATCTTCATTATACATTTTGGACAAATGGATCCTTCTTCCATCCTGATACAGAACATTTCGGAAAAATCTCCCACATCCAGAGGCAGCCATTGTTCTAATGCTTTTGTGTCTTAGATTGTTTTAAAACTTCTTATCAGCAGGGTGCCGTGGCTCACGCCTGTAATCCCAGCACTTTGGGAGGCTGAGGCGGGCAGATCATGAGGTCAGGAGTTCAAGACCAGCCTGACCAACATGGTGAAACCTTGTCTCTACTCAAAATACAAAAATAAGCTGGGCATGGTGGTGGGTGCCTATAATCCCAGCTACTCTGGAGGCTGAGGCGGGAGAATCGCTTGAACCCTGGAGGCGGAGGTTTTGGTGAGCCGAGATCCCACCACTGCACTCTAGCCTGGGTGACAGAGTGAGTCTCCATCTCAAAATAATAATAATAAAAATAAAAATAAAAATAAAAATAAAATAAAATAAAATAATATAAAATAAAATTCCTTATCAGCAGGGTGTGGTGACTCACGCCTGTAATTCCAGCACTTTGGGAGGCTGAGGTGGGCAAATTTCGAGGTCAGGAATTCGAGACCACCTGCACCAACGTGGTGAAACTGAGTCTCTACTAAAAATACAAAAAATTGGCTGAGTGTGGTGGCTCACGCCCATAATCCCAGCACTTTGGGAGGCCGAGACGGACGGAACACAAGGTCGGGAGATCAAGACCATCCTGGCGAACACGGTGAAACCTCGTCTCTACTGAAAATACAAAAAAAAAAAAAAAAAAAAAAAAAAAAAAATTAGCCGGGCATGGTGGCGGGCGCCTGTAGTCCCAGCTACTCAGGAGGCTGAGGCAGGAGAATGGCGTGAACCCGGGAGGCGGAGCTTGCAGTGAGCTGAGATGGCACCACTGCATTCCAGCCTGGGTGACTGAGTGAGACTCCGTTTCAAATAAATAAATAAATAAATAAAAATAAAATAAAAATACAAAAAAATTAGCCAGGCGTGGTAGCGGGAGCCTGTAATCCCAGCTAATCGGGAGGCTGAGACGGGCGGATCACGAGGTCGGGAGATCGAGACCATCCTGGCTATCACGGTGAAACCCCGTCTCTACTAAAAATACAAAAAATTAGCCGGGCGAGGTGGCGGGCGCCTGTAGTCCCAGCTACTCGGGAGGCTGAGGCAGGAGAATGGCGTGAACCCGGGAGGCGGAGGTTGCAGTGAGCTGAGATCCGGCCACTGCACTCCAGCCTGGGCGACAGAGCAAGACTCTGTCTCAAAAACAAAAACAAAAACAAAAAAAAACCAAAAACAAACAAACAAACAAAAAAAGAAGTAAGCGTCTTAAGCATGTTTTGGTATCTGGCTTCTTTCACGTAGATCTTGTTTTTGAGGTGCTTCCATGTTGTCACATGTGTCCATATTTCGTTCGTCTTTATTGTTGAGTGGTATTCCACTGTGTGGATGTGCCACAGCCTGTTGATGGACACTTGGGCTGCTTTCAGACTTTGGTTATTTGTTTTGTTTTGTGTTTTTGAGCTGGAGTCTCACTCTCACTGAGGCTAGAGTGCAGTGGTTCAATCTCGACTCACTGCAACCTCCACCTCCCAGATTCAAGTGATTCTCCTGCCTCAGCCTCCCGAGTAGCTGGGACTACAGGCGTGAGCCACCACGTCTGGCCAACTTTGGCTATTTTGAATAAAATGGTGATGAGCATTTTCATGCAAGTCTTTGTGTAGAGCACGCATGCTCACTGAATCCTTGCAGTAGCTGATAGGATGGCACTACTGTTATTCCTATTTTACAGATGAAGACACTGAGGCACAGAGGGGGTGAATTCCTAGTCCAAGGCTGCATACATAGTAAAAACTGGGGGTAGCTCTGTCTGACTGCAACGTGTTTTCAATTGTTTTTAATTTTTTTTATTTTGAGACAGAGTCCGGCTCTGTTGCCCAGGCTGGAGTGCAGTGGCGCGATCTCCGCTCACTGCAAGCTCCGCCTCCCGGGTTCACGCCATTCTCCTGCCTCAGCCTCCCGAGTAGCTGGGACTACAAGCGCCCGCCACCATGCCCGGCTAATATTTTTGTATTTTTAGTAGAGACGGGGTTTCACCGTGTTCGCCAGGATGGTCTCGATCTCCTGACCTCGTGATCCGCCCGCCTTGGCCTCCCAAAGTGCTGGGATTACAGGTGTGAGCCACCGCGCCTGGCCTCCATGTGTGTTTTTATTCCCTCACTGTAGTGTCTTTGCACCACAGCTATTTGGGGCCATTAAGCATAGGGACAAATGGATGTCTCCCCTCAATGGCCTGTCAGTTCCTAACTGCATTTGAGCTCACGATAGTAGTTGGTATTGATAATAACGGATTTGAGTCACCACAAAGAGGTTCCATCAAACCTGTCTTTATTTTTATCTATTTATTTTTGAGATGGAGTCTCGCTCTGTTGCTTACACTGGAGTGCAGTGGTGCAATCTTGGCTCACAGCAACTTCCGCCATCCCGGTTCAAGCGATTCTCCTGCCTCAGCCTCCCGAGTAGCTGGGATTACAGGCGCCCGCCACTTTGCCCGGCTAATTTTTGTATTTTGAGTAGAGACGGGGTTTCACTATGTTGGCCAGATTGGTCTTGAACTCCTGACCTTGTGATCCACCCGTCTCAGCCTCCCAAAGTGCTGGGATTACAGGCGTGGGCCACCACGCCCGGTGTCAAACCTGTCTTTAAAGGACAACAGCATGTTGAGGCGTTTGAGGGAAATCTCTAGCTAGGGTCATTACAGCCATAGCAAGCTAGCCGGCAAGGAAGCAAACAAAAAGTTTTGCTACCGAAAGCCCTAGTCGCCTGGAAATCTCACATAGTTGTAATTCGTCATCTCCCGGAGAAGCCAGGCGCAGAAGGCGTTACTGGATATATAAAATAGTGTATAAATAATACATGTATAAGAAACCACTCTGTTCTCTGTGGAGCCAAACGGAACAGGGTTTTGGAGAGTCTGCTGGTTCTCTCTTGGAAAGACGTTGCTAAGCAATGTTGCTAATATTATGGAAAGACAGCTTCGCTCCCGGCTTTTCCACTCAGCCCCAGAAACCTTAAGAGTTGGAAGCGGCTTCAGGAGTAGCAGCAGCTGAGGAGGTTTAGTAATCAGTGAGGCTGGGGGGCCTTGGGTTGGAGAGGGACTGTGCTGTAGGCCTCCCAGCCCTCGGCCTCATCAGCTCCTGATTCTCTGGACTGACTCCTGGGCAGCCTCTATGCAAAATAACACCTCTTCCTGTTCATCAGAAATTTCACACACAGAAGGATGCTTCTGAATGTTTTCACTGTGGGAAAAATTATTATAGTCATGCAGCTTAGCAAAAATTCAAAAATCCATAAATGAACTTCAAAAAAGGAAGTATTTTAAATAACTTCAGTAACCCAAGCAGTATATGAAGAACTTCTTTCTTCCTCCCTCTACCCACTCTCCGTAATCCCTGAACAGGAAGTCGGCGGGGTTCTGATTGACATCAGGCACGGCAGGCTCCACCTTCGTGGCTCTGGTACCCAAGCGCAGGGTGCCTGCCACTGAGTGGGATCTGTGGGTTTCCTCAGCGTGGTTTCCTTTCCTTGGAGCTTGGAAATGCCACACAAGTCACGGACATCCATTTCCAAAACCCGAGCCAGTGTAGATCCTCTGCTTCATATGACGTCTGTGGCCCCAGGAATGTTGGGCTGAGCTGAGGTTTCCAGGCTTGTCTTTGAGTCCTAGGACCCTATTGTGGTGGGATGGACCTCTTGGGGGCTGGTCGTGGGCTCTGGGACGGGATTTTAGAAGCTGGGAGGAGAGTCAGTATGTTGGCAGTTTTCCTGCATCTCTCTTTTCCTTCCTCTTCTTCTTTTTAATTGGTTATTTATTTATTTATGAGACAGAGTCTTGCTGTGTCGCCTAGGCTGGAGTGCAGTAGCTGGATCTCAGCTCACTGCAACCTCCGCCTCCTGGGCTCAAGCAATTCTCCTGCCTCAGCCTCCCGAGTAACTGGTATTCCAAGCGCCCGCCACCATGCCTGGCTGATTTTTGTATTTTTAGTAGAGACAGGGTTTCACCATGTTGGCCAGGCTGGTCTCGAACTTCTGACCTCAAGTGATTTGCCTGCCATGGCCTCCCAAAGTGCTGGTATTACAGGCGTGAGCCACCGCACCCGGCCCATCTCTCTCTCTTTTCAAAATTAGAAACTGCTTCCCGACCTCAGATGACTGCAATCCTTCCCTCCCCCCCACGCCTTCCTGCCTCCCTCTTCCCCCTCCTCTGTCTTCCTCCAAAGGGGGCATCCCAGAGACGCAATTGTGCTGTGGCCCAGCAGGGGGCGCTGATGTACCTGCCAAGAATGGAGGGTTCTTAGCAGCACAGGTGTGAGCGTTCAGCTGTGTGCCAGGGGGCCTCCGAGTGATATCCCAGAGCAGGTGTGTGATGTGTATACCCTGAAAGGCAGAAGAGAGCGGGGGTGCTGGCCCATCCTGTCCAAGGCTCTGTTTATAACCCTTGTGTTGTTCCAAAGGTTGTGTGGTCCATGGAATGGCTGAGACCCTGCCTGTGGAGGGGAGGGGCAAGGCGTTTGAAGACACCTGGTTTTCATCAAAAGCCCCACCCTCCTTGCTCCATTGCCCCCATTGCCCCCACCCACCCCCAATCCCAGCCCAGAACGGCGGCAGTCATTCTGCCCAGCAGTGGGGCGCTGGGAGTTGGAGGCTGGGCAGGGTAAGGAGGTGGCATCTGCTGCAGGCTGACTCTCTGACCAGGGGCACGGGAATCAGGGCTGATTCCCGCTTTCTCATGGATATATCTCCTGGAGCCTGTTCCCGGGCACAGAAGGCCCTTTTCTTCAGGGCCAGGCATGCGTGTCTGTCTGCCTCAACCCACTGGCCCCTTAGGAACGGGCTGTGCAGCTGTCTGCGCTCTGTTCATGATTAACTTCGCTGTCTTCCGCCCCAGGCCTGATTCCCACCCAGGCCTCCTCAGCCTTTGGAGTTCCCCTGGACTGGAAGAGAGACCTGGGCTGGCAGCTGCCTGGCACTTTGTTCTCTGGGACTGTGAGCTTTGGAGGCTGGAACAGGCCGTGGAGGTCCTGTGAGCTGGGATACCGTGGGGCATAATTTGGGTGAGGTAGGACCTAGAGGAAGACCCCTTCTCTGCCATCAGAGACTTCTGCCATCCTCATTTCCTGTGGTCTGCATGTATCCAGCTTTCTCAGCCCATCCCAAAGTGCCTCATGAATGTGGCCTTAGAGCATAGTAGTGTGGAAATTCTTCCCTGTCCGTTCTCTTTCAAACTCTGATTTCTTCAAGGACGGTGCCTTGGTTTGGCGCAGGTGTGTCACTAACACCTAACACCACCTGCTTTTTTTTGAGACTGAGTCTCGCTCTGTAGCCCAGGCTGGAGTGCAGTGGCGCCATCTCGGCTCACTGCAAGCTCCGCCTCCCAGGTTCACATCTTTCTCCTGCCTCAGCCTCCCAAGTAGCTGGGACTACAGGCTCCCGCCACCACGCCCGGCTAAGTTTTTGTGTTTTTTAGTAGAGACGGGGTTTCACCGTGTTCGCCAGGACGGTCTTGATCTCCTGACCTTGTGATCCGCCCGCCATGGCCTCCCAAAGTGCTGGGATTACAAATGTGAGCCACTGCGCCTGGCCCGCCTGCTTTTTTAAGGAAGGTACTTCAAGCTTAGAGCCTTTGTCAGGCAACAGTATTGAGGTAGAACTTAATAAATTTATATTTGTTTTCATGGTAGGAAGGGCAAGTGATAATGGATTTTCATTTAGGGTTGCAAGAACGTTTTCTTTTAAAATTAAGTAAAGGCCGAGCACGGTGGCTCACACCTGTAATCTCAACACTTGTGAGGCCAAGGCGGGCGTATCACCTGAGGTCAGGAGTTCGAGATCAGGCTGGCCAACATGGTGAAACCCCCATCTCTCCTAAAAATACAAAATGAGCCCAGCATGGTGGCTCATGCCTGTAATCCCAGCTACTCCAGAGGCTGAGGCAGGAGAATCGCTTGAACCCAGGAGGTGGAGGTTGCAGTGAGCCGAGACTGTGCTATTACACTCCAGCCTGGGTGACAAGAGCAATACAATGTCTCAAAAAAAAAAAAAAATTAAGTAAAAAAGTAAGTTGATGTAATTAAAGCAAAATAATAAACAGCAGAGCAGCATGACATTAAGACAAAGAATTGTGAAGGAGGTGGCATGTGGCCCAATTGTGGGAAGCTTTGGCTGGGCTAACTGCACACACTGGCTGGAAATGGTCTTGTTTTATGGTTTGGTGTGTGTTAACCCTGTTTGTTTCGAGCAGGGATGGTCTTCCATTTTTCTTTCTTGCCCTAGTCTCTTGCATAAAGCTGGACATGTTTAATAAACGCTGGTGGAATGGGTAAGCCTAGCATCGATAGTTGTTCCAGTCTCTACTATTGATGGGTTTTCTTGTGCTTTGGGGTTCTCTCTGTGGGGTGTGGGTGTGATGGGCTGTGGGGGCTGGAGTCGGAGTTAAGGGGGGGAACTGCTGTCTATGCACCAAAGGTGGCGAGCTTGTAGGGCAGGAACAGAAGGATGGAACCTGTTACTGCCTGGAAATTCTGCCTCTTAGAGACTCAAGACTCAGGGTCGGAGAGGCTATGGTCTTTTTGGGGACAGCCTTGTGTTTGCAGCCACACTGGGGTTGTGGAAGGGCTGGGAAGCCCAGAATAAGAGAAGGAATAATGGAAACTGCTTGGTGGATTTTGTGCCTTCATCATCCCAATTCCCTGTTGTAGTTGTTTGGGGAGATGGGGTCTCACTATGTAGCCCAGGCTGGTCTAGAACTCCTGGTCTCAACTCAAGGGATCCACCTGCCTCAGCCTTCCAAAGTGCTGGGATTACAGGTGTGAGCCACCCTGTTACCTACGGTGCACTTGACCTGAACTAGCTCCCACACTCTCACCTACAGGGAAGGAAGGTCAGGCCTTCTGTTGAGGTGCAGCCTTCTGTGTATGGATAAAATACACCCCACGCTAAGATAGACCTAAGCCAGCGCCCTCATCACCTTCCCTGCCATGTAGCTGAAGCAGTCCATCAGCTAACCTGTGGGTGATCCGGTGCTCTGTGCTACAGCGCGGCGGGAGAGCGGGCAAGAGAAGCTCTGGGCTGCATGCCGCTGGGAGCTCTTCCTTCTTCTCTACCAAGGACATTCATTTTATTCTTTTTCCAGACCAATTCTTAAGTCACTACTGGCATAGTACTTGCAGCCCGCCTAACCGCCAATCCCAGGAGTGGGGCCCGGGTCATTCAAATCTCTAGCTATAAAAAGAAGTCCATGGTTATCTATATCTCTGATCCCCCACAACCCTGGCAGTGAGGGGGTGGGGAGGCAAGGCCAGTGGTAACGGCCGCTTCATAAATAGACCATTTTACAACCACCCTGCTGCTCCCTCCCCTCCACCCCAACTCCAGTGCCAGCAGGAAGCTGTGGGCATTCGAGAGGCCGGGCTGAAGCCTCAGGTCCTCAAATTCGTTTGCAGTCCCTCTCCCCTCTCCACCCAGCATGGTCCCCTCCCTGCCTGGATTTTCTGTGTTTGCTTGAACACCAGAGTATAAAACAAACAAACAAACAAACAAGGCAAACTGCCTCGGGGGGACCTCTTTGGCTCCAATGACGGACTAATTGGCTTGCTTTAATTCCCTCCAGCCCCCTGCCCGCTTCCTTTTCCCTAGGGGGGCAAAGCGGTGAGTGATGCTGCGGGGCCGGAGGGGGCTGGGACGCTGGACAGCACGTGGAAGTGGATGAGGGGGCTTGTGAGCGAGACCGTGCGCTGATAGTAGGGACCAGGCTGCAGCCCTTTCCCCAGGAACCTGCGCGACCTTCCGCCCTTCCTTTCCGAAGGAGATGACGCTCGCGCGCGGCTGGCAGGGGCGGGAGGGACCACGTGCGGAGTGCGCAGCGCCCAGGCCCGGGTGGGCGCGGGGAGCGCAGAGTGGGATGCGCCCGACCCGCCAGGAGGAAGCGGGGTCGCCGTGAAGTCGGTCATTGACCCCGTGTGGAGTCAAACTCCCAGGGCCGGGAGAGCCAGTGTTCGCGGGGAGCCGACCCAGCCCACCCTGCACCCCCACTCGGCGATCCTTGCGCCGACGCTGGGGGGAGGCGGGGGCAGAATTCCGCCTCATTCCGCCCTATCCATACGCCCCCACCCGGGGACCCGGGTCCGGGAGCTGCGAGCCGGGGCGGGCGCCGAGCTCAGGTGCCCCCTGTAAGCGCGGGGCGGCCGGGAGGGGACGGGGACCGCGCGCGGGCAGTTTCGTTTGGACCGAGGAGGACGCGCGTTTCCTCTCGGTGCCTGTTTTCTCGCCCTCTGTTTTAAAGGCAGTGACAGCATCGGGGAAGTATCCGGGGCCGGGCCGGGGAGGGCGGCAGCCGCCTCTGCCTGGGGAGGGAGCTCTGGGCCGCCGGCGGGAGTGCGGGCGGGGACCAGAAGGAGCGGGCGAGAGGAGGCAGGGCCGGGGAGGGCGCCTGGGAGCCGGGCAGAGGGGTCCCGGGAGCGCTGTCCGCCTCCTCCTGCGCTTCGCCCGCTCCCTGCGCCCCGCGTCCTCCACCATCCGGGCGGCCAAGGCCGGGGCGCGGGAGGCGGGGCCGGGGCGGGTCCCGACGCGGGCGGCGCGTCTGAGCGGGAGCCCGGAGCCGCCGGCCCGGGCCGCGCCCGGAGCGAGCCTCGGAAATGCCCGCGCCGGGGGAGCGGACGGCGGCTGCCCCGCGGGCCCCGAGGAGACGCTGAAGGTCGCCGGGAGGGAGGGGGGAGCGCGTGGTCACCTGACCCCCGGGGCGCACCTAGGCGGGGCGGGGCCCATGCGAGGCGGAGGCCGGGGGCCGGGGCGCGGGCGCTGGGGCCGGGTGCGGAGCGCGCGGAGCCGGGGCTGCGGGGACGCGGGCGGGCGAGGTCGGGCACCGCGGGAGGCCTCGCCATGTCCCAGCCCGCGGGGAGGAGGCATTGCCGGAAGGCGGGGATCCGCGCCGCCGTGGTGCTCATCGGACTCCTGCACAAATCCCGGAGGCAGAATAAAGAGAAAAGGTAAACCCCGGCGGCGCCGCCGGCCCCTTCCCTCCGCTCTCCTGCTACGGTCCGGTTTTCGTTGGGGTGGACTTTTCCGATGGGTGTTTGGCTCCGTGTTGGTTTGAAAAAAGCCTCCTCTCCAGGTACCGTCGCGGGGAGCGAGTTCGGAGCTTCGCCCCAGACCCTGGCTGGTGCGAGGAGCCTGGGCAGGACCTTGCCGGAATCAGAGGACAGCTGGGAGGGCGCATCGGGGTGGATCCCTGACGGAGGGACCCCAAGTCCGTCGCCCCCAGACCCTGCCTTTGCAGACCGCGGCCCCCTTCCCCAAGCCTGCAGCCGCGGATGCCATTGATCCAGCCCGGGCGGCTCCATGCGCCGGTGTTGCCATTTGCTTCTCTGCAACTTGGCTGAGCCCGCGAGGTGCCTGCCTGGCGGAGATCCGCTTGCTCTGCGCTCGGTGCCGGCAGGCGAGGAGCAAGTTTGGATGTGGCTCACTCCTCACCCACCCCCTGGCCCCACCGCCATGGGGTGACTTTGCCTCTTCGCCTTTCTTGTGTTTATTCTTTCGTTTACTCCTGGCTGTCGAAAACAGTTTTCTTTAGCTATTTCAGAGACATTTTGGACGACCTGTGTGGTCAAAGGTGTGGGGCTTGGGGTGGGCAAAGGAGGTTCTGGGGAAGCTTTCTGGGCTGCAACCCCAGCTGCAGGTCTGACATCCACCAGACCCCACGGAGCTACCAGGCAGGTCGTTGGCACAAAGCCTCCCTGTTCTGCTAGGGTGCATGGCAGAGCCTCCAGCAATGGGGGGAGGGGAGCGTGGAAGCTGACTGCCCACAGAAATGTTGCCGGGATTTCGTGTAGCTTCCAGTGACCCTGCTGGATCCTAGTTACCAAATGAGTTTTGGAGTGGTTAATACCGCATCCTGTAAGACAAGGGCAGGGGAGCCAGGGACACCTGGGGGTGACCAGCAGCCCCTGGACATGCCCACAGGCTGAACGTACTTGGGGTGGTGGTAGGCAGGGAATGGAGGGACTTTGAGAAGCTGGCATGGATTGCCCTTGTGGTGGGTTGTGTCCCATTCCTCTCATCCCCCCTTCCTATAATGTAGTGTAACAAGATGTTGCCCACTGCACAGAATGAATTTCCCGTGAAATGACATAAGGTGGTTCAGCATGAAATAACATTGAGTCAGCTAGTGAGAAAGTTCTTCCCTTTTCAGTTCTCTGCGAATCCTTGTGATTTTTCCGAGGGGAAGTTTCAGGTGGGTGCTAGTCTGCCTTTAACACCTTTTAAACACTTGCTAATCTTCCTTTTGTAGCTAAGAGAGAGCAGACCTCCGGCTCAGGTCCTCTGAGTGGGGAACAGTTGCCTGGCTAGAACTTAGGTTTGGTTTTCTTTTTGTTTCATTTATTTTTAGGATTCTCTCCTGGTTAATGGCCAGTGGTACTAATTTTTTTTTCCATTTGTGGTAGTGATATAAAGCATCACTTTAAATTAAACATATGAAGTCACAGGAATGAATCTATTAATTAATTAATTAATTTTTGAGGCGTCATCTCACTCTGTTAGCCCAAGCTGGAGTGCAGTGGCACCATCTCGGCTCACTGTAACCTCCGCCTCTGGGGCTCAAGCAATTCTCGGGCCTCAGCCTCCCGAGTAGCTGGGACTACAGGCGCCCGCCACCATGCCCAGCTAATTTTTTGTATTTTAGTAGAGATGGGGGTTTCACCATGTTGCCCAGGGTGGTCTCAAGCTCCTGAGCTCAGGTGATCCACCTGCCTCAGCCTCCCAAAGTGCTGGGATTACAGGTGTGAGCCACCGTGCCCAGCTGAAATGAATCTATTTAATAGAAATAATAGTAATAATAGTACAAGTGTTATCAAATATAGTGGAAATCCTGCAAGTGGTTTAGGAGTGGCTGATGCCAGGGACGTCTGTGTCTAGCAGAAGAAGCTGCCATGGGAACTCTGGAGTGCAATGTTCCAGGGCCTGAGTCCCTCTTCCCCTGGACATGAATTCCCTTTTGTGCTCTGCCTTTCAGCATTAGAGTGGTGGTGAGCAGGTCAGCTCTCTAAAGCCAGAAGGACGTATGGGATGGCTGGTCTGAGACAGCCTGGGCCCGCTTTGAGCGCTGGAATGGAAAATGGGCTCGATAGAAAGGCAGATGCATGGGACCAGTTCCTGATTCTGAGTAGAGAATGGGTGGTGGTCCGGAGGGTGGAGAGGAAAAGCCCCCTGCACAGACAGCAAGAAGTTCTCTTCCTGGCTCATCTGTTGACTATGGTATGATGGTAGATTTCGTCTCTGTGAACCTCAGTTTCTGCCTCCCCACAAAGGACTGTGAGACTCAAGTCAGATCATGTGAGTGGAGACAGGACAGAAAGGTACGAAGTGCTACGTGAGGGTATGTGGGGTTCGATCAGAACTGTTCCCCCTCTTCTCTCCTTGAGTCTGTGCTCCTGCTGACCAAGGTCAGATGTCTGGTGGTGACAGCCACACCAGTAGCAGTCCAGCCATGCGTGGGCCAAGGGGGCAGCCAGGTGGATATGAGCCTGGGCAGAACGAGTCTGTGAGTGGTGGGGGGTGCAGTGAGGCCCAGGGAAGGACCTTGATAGGGACAGGGAGGGATTGGCTGGGGCCCGTGGAGTCCTTTCTTTTTTCCTGAGTGCACTGTGCTCTTGCCTGCAATGCAGGCAGACATTGGTGGCCTTCCCAGCCCCTGGCTTCATCCCGTTCTTCTGTCGCTAAAACCATCCTGATGGCTTTGGCCGTGGACTTAACCTACCCAAGGAGAAAGAGTGATTGGTTTCTTTTTTTTTTTTTTTTTTTTGAGACGGAGTCTCGCTCTGTCGCCCAGGCTGGAGTGCAGTGGCCTGATCTCAGCTCACTGCAAGCTCTGCCTCCCGGGTTCATGCCATTCTCCTGCCTCAGCCTCCCGAGTAGCTGGGACTACAGGCGCCCGCCAACACGCCCGGCTAATTTTTTGTATTTTAGTAGAGACAGGGTTTCACCGTGTTAGCCAGGATGGTCTCGATCTCCTGACCTCGTGATCCGCCCGTCTCGGCCTCCCAAAGTGCTGGGATTACAGGCTTGAGCCACCGCGCCCGGCCCGAGTGATTGGTTTCATCATGACACTAAGTGACCTCTGTTTCCCTTGCTGTATCTGGAGTTTCTTTGTCTTTAAGCATCTGAAATCAGTGCAGCGAACACTATTGACCCTTGCTCTGCGGGCGCTGGTGGCCATGGGAGGCCTGGAGCAGGCTGCAGCTGCCGGCCTCTCTTAAGCACTCCCCAAACTCCATGCTGGGCATTAAATTTGATGAGTTCTTCCTTCCTCCCCCTCTCATCACAGGGTGGGGTCAGGCTCAGGCCCCTTCTTCTCCCAGAAGCCTTGATCCATCCATCGATCTTCCCAGCACCTTTAATTGACAGGCTTGTGCAGATAACACTCTTGGCTCTTAGCCTTAAGGGTCGAAATGGTTGTGTGTGGCTTGCAGGGACCGCCCAGTGGTCTTTGTCATCCTCCTGCTCTCTCCAGGCCATTTGGAAATATTGTGTATTGGGGTGCAGGACAGGGAGGTGTACCAGGCAGGGTGGTAATGAGACAGGTGTCCCATATAGTCCCAGAACTAGGAGACTCCCAGGCAGTCTTGGTAGTTCCCAAGAACTGTGCTCCAAGGTCCAACTTCAGTTTCCCTTTTCGAGAAATGGGCATGGTGCTCATCATCTCGGACCTGACTGTGCTGTACGGGAGCTCTAGGGCAGCCTGGAGGTTATGCCTCTTTCTGCCCATCTTTCAGGGTTTCTGGCATATGGGATTCTGTTAAAACAGCAGCGTAGGGAGGCCGAGACGGGCGGATCACGAGGTCAGGAGATCGAGACCATCCTGGCTAACCCGGTGAAACCCCGTCTCTACTAAAAAATAAAAAAAAAATTATCCGGGCAAGGTGGCGGGCGCCTCTAGTCCCAGCTACTTGGGAGGCTGAGGCAGGAGAATGGCATAAACCCGGGAGGCGGAGCTTGCAGTGAGCTGAGATCCGGCCACTGCACTCCAGCCTGGGCAGCAGAGCGAGACTCCGTCTCAAAAAAAAAAAAAAAAAAAAAAAAACAGCAGCGTGTCTGAGAGGGGATTGCATTTGAGCATGGCTCCTAGGAGACACCTGGATGAAGCCTTCCTCAGAGACTGCGGTTTGGAAACTGCTTTGATTTTCAGAACCTGCTTCTTATGGATGTGGGTAGTGGGGAGCTTGGCTCCCTGAGGGGGACAACAGGCACCTTTGCTGGGAAGGACAGAGGCAGAGAAACACAATAAAAATATGTACGTTCTTGGCCGGGCGTGCTGGCTCACGCCTGTAATCCCAGCACTTTGGGAGGCCGAGGTGGGTGGATCACCTGAGGTCAGGAGTTTGAAACCACCCTGGCCAACATGGCAAAAACCCGTCTCTACTAAAAATGCAAAAAGGAGCTGGACATGGTGGCAGGTGCCTGTAATCTCAGCTATTCAGGAGGCTGAGGCAGGAGAACTGCTTGAACCCAGGAGGCTGAGGTTGCAGTGAGCTGAGATTGTGCCACTACACTCCAGCCTGGGCAACAGAGTGAGACTCTGTCTCAAAAAAAAAAGTACGTTCTGAAAGATGTGGATAGAGTCAGTGTGGCTTTGGGTGTGACTTTCTGAACCGGAGAGAGGTCATTTAGCATAAATGAAAACAAATCCATTTCTTACAGTGGGTAGTTATTTTAGGACAGCTCCCATCATGGAGTTTATGAAGAGGAAGATACGGATTCTCTCATCATTCAGCAAATTCCGGCAGGTTCTCAGGAGACAGCCTCGAATCTAATGAATGTGATCCCTTTGCTGTGGAGAATCATATCTGGTGGATTATTCTTGGGTAGAAAAAGCCTATGACAATTCTTTTTAAAAAAAATTTTGTGAAAATTCTCAAGCATACACAAAAGTAGAGAGAATAGAGTAACATAATGCCTAGTTCC
Source organism: Piliocolobus tephrosceles (assembly GCF_002776525.5). Taxonomy (NCBI): domain Eukaryota; kingdom Metazoa; phylum Chordata; class Mammalia; order Primates; family Cercopithecidae; genus Piliocolobus; species Piliocolobus tephrosceles. The sequence goes on from NC_045449.1 coordinate 2,701,137, forward strand.
AGCCATTATCAACTGATGGCCCCAATCTTGTTTCATTTATTTACCAATGCACTCCTCCACAAGATTATTTTGAAGTAAATCTCAGACATTAGATCATTTCATTCTTAAATATTTCAATTTATATCTTAAAGATAAGAATTCTTGGCCAGGCATGGTGGCTCACACCTGTAATTGCAGCACTTTGGGAGGCCGAGGTGGGAGGATCACCACTGGAGCCCAGGAATTTGAGACCCGCCTGGGCAATATAGTGAGACTCATCTCTACAAAAAAAAAAAAAAAAAAAAGCCGAGCCAATAGGTGGCGTGTGCCTTTGGTCCCAGCTACTCAGGAGGCTGAGGCGTGAGAGTTGCTTGAACCCGGCAGGCAGAGGTTGCAGTGAGCCAAGATAGAGCCACTGCACTCCAGCCTGGGCAACAGAGAAATAAAAAAAAGTTAAGAATTCTTTAAAAAAAAAAAACCCATAACATTACCATTCTTATAACCCTCTAAATTAACAGTGATGTCTTAATACCATATTTAGTCAGTATTTGAATTTCCCCAGTTGTCTTGTAAAAGTTTTCAAAAGTTTTTTTGAATAAGAATTCAAACGGTACTATGTGATAGGTGATGTGTCTCTTAATCTGTATTTTCCTCCAACTCTTTTTTTTTTTTTTTTTTTGAGACAGGGTCTTGCTCTGTCGCCGAGGCTGGAGTGCAGTGGCACGATCTCAGCTCACTGCAACCTCTGCCTCCCAGTTTTAAGTCATTCTTGGGCCTCAGCCTCTCAGGTAGCTGGGATTACAGGTGCCTGTCACTACACCTGGCTAATTTTTGTATTTTTAGTAGAGATGGGGTTTCACCACATTGGCTAGGCTGGTCTCGAACTCCTGGCTTCAAGTGTTCCACCCACCTTGGCCTCACAAAGTGCTGGAATTGCGGGAGACACGAGCCACCCTGCTCGGCCCCTCCAACTCTTTAAAAAAATGTTTAATTTAATTTAATTTTTTTGGAGATGTGGTCTCACTCTGCTACCCAGGCTGGAGTGCAGTGGTATGATCTCGACTCACTGTAACTTCCTCCTCCTGGGTTCGAGTGATTCTCCCACGTCAGCCTCCCAAGTAGCTAGGACTACAGGTGCCCGTCACCACGCCCAGCTAATTTTTGTACGTTTTATAGAGATGGTGTTTTGTCATATTGCCCAGGCTGGTCTTGAACTCCTGGACTCAAGCGATCTGCCCACCTTAGCCTTCCAATGTGCTGGGATTATAGGTGTGAGCCGCTGTGCCTGGTCCACCCAATGCTTTTTTTTTTTTTTTTTTTTGGGGGATGGAGTCTTGCTGTGTCGCCCAGGCTGGAGCACGGTGGCCCAATCTCGGCTCACTGCAAGCTCCACCTCCCGGGTTTGTGCCATTCTCCTGCCTCAGCCTCCCGAATAGCTGGGACTACAGGTTCCTGCCACCATACCTGGCTAATTTTTTGTATTTTTAGTAGAGATGGGGTTTCACTGTGTTAGCCAGGATGATCTCCATCTCCTGACCTCATGATCCACCCGCCTCGGCCTCCCAAAGTGCTGGGATTACAGGCGTGAGCTACTGCGCCCGGCCCCAACTCTTTTTTTCTTACAATTTATTTATTGAAGAAACTGGACTGTTTGTCTTGTGGAGTTTCCCACAGTCAGGATTTTATGGATGGCATCTCCTGGTGTTATTTAACATGTTCTGCTGTCCCCTGTGTTACCTGTATGTGGGTATTTAGTTCTAGAGGCACTATCCGATTTGTTTTTTGTTGTTTTTTGGCAAGATCGTGCCATTAGTAGTTGTGTAGTTGTCTGTTTTTGGGATGTTAGCCATTGTTGATTGATTTGTTTCTAGGGTGTGAACCTGGTGTTGAGAGGATACTTGTGTCCTGCCATTGCAGGCAGCGCCATGAGCTGACTGGACAGGAGGACTGTGCCTGTGTGTTGTCCAGAGTTCTGGCCTTGCAGTCCCAGAGTCCCAGAGCTGGAAGGGGCACGAGACAGGAGCCGATCCACTCCCTGGTCCCAGAACAGATGGCTGCTTGTTCTCTCCTTAAGAGGCAGCTGGTTCCTGCCCTTTCTGGAAGGGCCTGTCTCCTCTTCTGTCTGATGTTTTAATGACACCGGTGGGCTGTTGTTGCTTTAAAGAACGAACATCTCCCTTTAGCCAGCTTCCCGCTATTCACTTCACCAAAGGTCTGAGACCTTAGACCGTTGGAGTTGAAGGGACAGAATGTGAGGCACAAATGAGTTTAATTCCTCCTGAGCCGCTGTTTTAATCTCCTGCTTGGTCTCCTCGCTTCTAGTCTCCCTTATCCACTCTCCTTATGGTGGCTTGAGTGGAGTTTAAAACATTCAAATAGAACCAGGTCTCTCTCCTGTGAGAAGCTCTCTGTAGACTTTCCGTTATACTTATTTATTTATTTGAGACAGCATCTCGCTCTGTCACTCAGTCTGGAGTGCAGTGGCGTGATCTTGGCTCATTGCAGCCTCCGCCTCCTGGGTTCAAGCTATTCTCCTGCCTCAGTCTCTTGAGTAGCTGGAATTACAGGCGCCCGCCACCACGCCTGGCTAATTTTTTTGTATTTTTTTGTTTTTTTGTTTTTGTTTTTTTTTTGAGACGGAGTCTCCCTCTCGCTCTCACCCAGGCTGGAGCGCAGTGGCACAATCTCGGCTCACTGCAAGCTCCGCCTCCTGGGTTCACGCCATTCTCCTGCCTCAGCCTCCCGAGTAGCTGGGACCACAGGCGCCCGCCACCACGCCCGGCTAACTTTTTGTATTTTTAGTAGAGATGGGGTTTCACTGTGTTAGCCAGGACGGTCTCGATCTCCTGACTTCATGATCTGCCCACCTCGGCCTCCCAAAGTGCTGGGATGACAGGCGTGAGCCACCGCGCCCGGCCTTTTTTTTTGTATTTTCTTTCTTTCTTTTTTTTTTTTGAGACGGAGTCTCGCTCTGTCACCCGTGCTGGAGTGCTATGGCCGGATCTCAGCTCACTGCAAGCTCCGCCTCCCGGGTTTACGCCATTCTCCTGCCTCAGCCTCCCGGGTAGCTGGGACTACAGGTGCCGCCACCTCGCCCGGCTAGTTTTTTGTACTTTTTAGTAGAGACGGGGTTTCACCGTGTTAGCCAGGATGGTCTCGATCTCCTGACCTCGTGATCTGCCCGTCTCGGCCTCCCAAAGTGCTGGGATTACAGGCTTGAGCCACCGTACCCGGCTTTTTTGTATTTTCATTAGAGATGGGGGTTCACCACGTTGGCCAGGCTGGTCTCGAACTCCTGGCCTCAAGTGATCCTCCCATCTCAGTCTCCCGAAGTGTTGGAATTACAGGCATGAGCCACTGTGCCTGGCTGACTTTCCATTATACTTTAAATGACATCCCAATTCCATAGTCTGGCCCGCACCCCCTGCCTGCTTCTCTGACCTCGCCTCCCACCTTGTCATCCTTTCCTCCCCGTGATCACCGTGCTTCTGCTGCGGAGGCCTCCTTTCCACACCTGGAACATGGCAGGCCTGCTCCTGCCTCAGGCCCTTTGCACCTGCTGTTCACAGTGAGCTCATTGGCTGGTGCTTCCTCATCACCAGACTCTTCACTCATATGGCATCTCTTCCAAAAGGCCTCCCCTGACGGTCCAATTTAAGCGGCTCCCTCCAGTCATTACTGATTTACCCTGCTTTGTTTCCTCCATGGTGCTTCTCATTTACTGATCGTATCTAGTGTGTGCAATAAATAGTTGATTGGCTGTTCCCTCCCCTAGAATGGGAACTGTTTCAGAGTGGTAACTTTGCCTTCTTTACCTCTGGGTCTCCATTGCCTAGAATAGGAGATGCTCAGTAAATATTTGCTGAGTGAATGGATGGAAGCCCAAGAGGCCTCCTGGCTCCCCCAGGTAGAACGTGCCCATTACCTATTTCTCTGGGGTCTTTTTCTTTCTTTCTTTTTTTTTGAGACAGAGTCTCGCCCAGGCTGGAGTGCAATAGCATGATCTGGGCTCACTGCAACCTCTGCCTCCCAGGTTCAAGCGATTCTCCTACCTCAGCCTCCCAAGTGGCTGGGATTACTGGTGCCCACCACCATGCCCAGCTAATTTTTGTCTTTTTTTTTTTTTCCGAGACGGAGTCTCGCTCTGTCGCCCAGGCTGGAGTGCAGTGGTGCGATCTCGGCTCACTGCAAGCTCCGCCTCCCGGGTTCACGCCATTCTCCTGCCTCAGCCTCCTGAGTAGCTGGGACTACAGGCACTCGCCACCATGCCCGGCTAATTTTTTGTGTTTTTAGTAGAGACGGGGTTTCACCATGTTAGCCAGGATGGTCTCGATCTCCTGACCTCATGATCCACCCACCTCGGCCTCCCAAATTGCTGGGATTACAGGCGTGAGCCACTGCGCCTGGCCAGTTTTTTGTATTTTCAGTAGAGACGCGGTTTCACCATGTTGGTCAGCCTGCTCTCGAACTCCTGACCTCAGGTGATCCGCCCGCCTTGGCTTCCTAAATTGCTGGGATTACAGGCATGAGCCACCGCGCCCAGCTCCCTGGGGCCCCTTTAATACTCAGTGCCCTCCTAATGGGCATCCATTTTTTTTGTTTGTTTGAGATTGGGGACTGTCTCCGTTCCCTCTCCTTTCTTTCCTTCTGGAAGAGATTTTTGTAGAGAATTGCAAATGATCCCTTGCCCATGTGTAGCTCTGTTGTCATGCCTCGCCTCTGCATAGCTTTGGGGCCTGTAGACGTGAGGGACCAGGCTCAGCCATGACCATCCTGAAGCTGGGACCAGGAGTCGGGGCTGTTCTTGACTCTGCGTTCCTAGGTCTTGGGTCCTGGAACTGCTGCCTGATTGGCAGAGGCAGCCTCCCTTCGTTTATGCCAAAGAGGGGCCAGTGGGCATCTGAATTAGTGGACAGTCGCCATTAGCCAATATATATATTTTTCTAAATGCATTTTTATCTCTTTGGAGCCTGTGTGGTGCACAGATGGCTGCTTACCAGGATGTTGCCAAATACAGGGCTTGTCAGGCCTGTTCGGTGAAATAACGAGAAGCACTTCTGTTCAGACGGGGGCTGCTGAAGGACCCAGGAAGTCTCTCAGTCATTTTAAGCAGATGAAGCACCCCCATACCCCCGACTCCCTGCCCCCCAACAAACTCAGTTTCTTTGCCTACTGAATCCATAAAAAGTAAGTGAGGTAGGCAAGATGATTTCAGGTGGACAAGTGCTTTTTATTTTAATAGCTACTTTAAGAAATGAATCCTGGCAAGTGATACTGGTTTTCCATGTATGATAGTTATGTAACATTAGAAAACCGGAATTTGGGCTGTGCACAGTGGCTCATGCCTGTAATTCCAGCACTTTGGAAGGCCAAGGCAGGCAGATCACTCAAGGCCAGGAGTTCGAGACCAGCCTGGCCAACACGGTGAAACCCCATCTCTACTAAAAATACAAAAATTAGCCAGGTGTGGTGGCGTGCACTTGTCATCCCAGCTACTCGGGAGGCTGAGGCAGGAGAATCTCTTGAACCTGGGAGGTGGAGGTTGCAGTGAGCCGAGATCACACCACTGCACTCCAGCCTGGGTGATAAAGCCAGACTCTGTTTCAAAAAAACAAACAACAGAAAGACCTCAAATTTGTTTAAGTAAAGAAGTGTGAGTCTGTTTAAAGAAAAGTGTTAAGAGAAGACACAGTCAGGTGGAACGGGGGTTTGGGACACATTGGGAAGCTGATGTGAAAACGGCTCAGGGTGGCCGGGCGCAGTGGCTCACGCCTGTAATCCCAGCAATTTGGGAGGCCGAGACGGGCGGATCACGAGGTCAGGAGATCGAGACCATCCTGGCTAACACGGTGAAACCCCGTCTCTACTAAAAAATACAAAAAACTAGCCGGGCAAGGTGGCAGGCGCCTGTAGTCTCAGCTACTCGGGAGGCTGAGGCAGGAGAATGGCGTGAACCCGGGAGGTGGAGCTTGCAGTGAGCTGAGATCCGGCCACTGCACTCCAGCCTGGGCGACAGAGCAAGACTCTGTCTCAAAAAAAAAAGAAAATGGCTGATGGTTAGGAAGGGCCACTGGAAGGAGGGGCCATTTCGCACATGTGAAAATGGGCCGAGCATCACCCACGACCTGGGGTTGGCGAAGCTTCAGTGGTTCTCACAGCCGACACATTTCGCGGCTTGCAGTTTGCCGGGCCCCGTGCTAAGGGCGTACGTGCTTATTTGTCTTAATTCTACCAGTTATTGTCTCTGTTTTCCAGATACGGAACAGACAGACGCTCAGAAGTTAAAGAGCATGCAAGGGGCAGAATGAAAGGTGGGGGAGCAGAGATTTTAACCCGGGTCTGTTAAGGTCTAGAGACTGCCCTTTTTTTTCTTTTTTTGAGACAGTCTTGTTCGGTCGCCCGGGCTGGAGTGCAGTGGCGCGATCTCGGCCCACGGCAACCTCCGCCTCCCGGGTTCCAGTGATTCTCTTGCCTCAGCCTCCTGAGTAGCTGGGATTGCAGGTGCGTGCCACCGCACCCGGCTAATTTTTGTATTTTTAGTAGAGACGGGGTTTCATCATGTTGGTTAGGCTGGTCTCGAACTCCTGATGTCGTGATCCACCCGCCTCGGCCTCCCAAAGTGCTGGGATTACAGGTGTAAGCCACTGTGCCCCACCGAGAGACTGCCCTTAACTGTCATATTATTCATGATAAGCACTTGTGAAGTGCCTGGCTTGTAATAAGTGCTCAGTACATGCTGCTGCAGCTGCTGCTGTTACTAATGCATTGAAGTGTAACATATGTACTGTGAGTGTACAGGTCTTATAAACCTTGTGTGTTTTCACACAGGTATCTACCTGTATAGCCACTACTCAGATTAAGATACAGAACTTTCCAGAACCCCAGCGGGCTCTCTTACGCCTCTCCATGGTCCAGTGGCTCACGCCTGTCATCCCAGCACTTTTGGGAGGCTGAGGCAGATGGATCACTTGAGGTCAGGAGTTCAAGACCAACCTGACCAATGTGGTGAAACCCTGTCTCTGCTAAAAATACAAAAATTAGCCGGGCGTGGTGGCAGGTGCTTGTAATCCCAGCTACTGAGGAGGCTGAGGCAGGAGAATCGCTTGAACTGGGGAGGCGGAGGTTGCAGTGAGTCTGGATTGCGCCGCTGCACTCTCCAGCTGGGGCGACACAGGGAGACTCTGTCTAAAAAAAAAAAACAAAACAAAAAGAAAGTAAAGTCAGGTCCATCACTTTAGGGATTCCACTGAGAGTGTCTGGTGGGTACCCTTTATACTCATGGCAGAAGGAAGAGTGTGGCTGGTATTTCATAAGCTGAGATTTCTGAGTGTGGGGCTCCTGGTTGAACTCTGAAGAGGGTCTCAGAGAATCCAAGCTCATTTCTAGGGGTGAGTACACTTGGTTTAACCTTCTCTTCTCCTTCCAGGCAGACTAGTGGGAACCTGGAGCCGACGTGGTGTTTATTCAGTGCCCTTGGAGTAAGGGTGGATTGAAAAATTGTCACTTGCTTTTAAGCTTATCAGTTATGAACACTGTGTTTCATGAAGGCTGGAGCTCCAGCCAAGTCCTTCCCGGAGTCCTCCAGGGGCAGGCAGCCTGGTTTGGAGCTGGGGACACCTCTGGAGACATGTCGGCCCCATGTATGTCCTGAGACAGCTGACCTTGCCTCATAGTTAGTCCATTTCTCCAAATTCAGGAAAAGGAGGGAGTTGCGGGGGGGGGAGGGGGGAGGGCCTGTGGGTGAGAGCCACTCCCTCCCTTCTCTCCCCCTCCTCTGCCTTTTTCTCTTTCTTTACTGTAAAGATCTTTATGAGCCACACTGAATGCTGTGTGGCAGGATCAGGGTCCTATGATACCTGTTGTCAGGAGGGCTTACTCTGGGGGATAAAGCAACTTGTAACAACCCCACAAGGAAGGCATCTCTCTTGTCTTTGGTTGATGGATGGGGCTTAGTTAAGAGTCTAGTAAGAGTGGAGGCAGGGCCGGGCGCGGTGGCTCATGCCTGTAATCCCAGCAACTTGGGAGGCCGAGGCAGGCAGATCACCTGAGGTCGGGAGTTCGAGACCAGCCTGGCCAACATGGTGAAACCCTGTCTCTACTAAAAATACAAAAATTAGCCAGGCGGCCGGGCGCGGTGGCTCAAGCCTGTAATCCCAGCACTGTGGGAGGCCGAGACGGGCGGATCACGAGGTCAGGAGATCGAGACCATCCTGGCTAACACAGCGAAACCCCGTCTCTACTAAAAAAATACAAAAAACTAGCCGGGCGTAGTGGCGGGCACCTGTAGTGCCAGCTACTCGGGAGGCTGAGGCAGGAGAATGGCGTAAACCCGGGAGGCAGAGCTTGCAGTGAGCTGAGATCTGGCCACTGCACTCCAGCCCGGGCGACAGAGCGAGACTCCGTCTCAAAAAAAAAAAAAAAAAAAATTAGCCAGGCGTGGGTGCCTGTAATCCCAGCTACTCAGGAGGCTGAGGCAGGAGAATCACTTGAACCCGGGAGGCGGAGGTTGCAGTGAGCCAAGTTTGTGCCATTGTACTCCAGCCTGGGCAACAAGAGTGAAACTCCGTCTCAGAAAAAAAAAAAAAAAAAAAAA
>NC_045449.1:2709808-2712225 GCF_002776525.5 Piliocolobus tephrosceles
CCTGCAGACTCCTCACATGGTTAGGAAGCCTGTCCCCGGACCAGACGCAGTCCTAGGTGCTGAGGACGCAGCCGTGGGCAGCACAGAAGCAAAGCCCTGTCTGGCTGGAGCGTCCGTGCTTGATGGGTGTTGTTCCGCCCACTTACTTTGTTTTTTCCTTTGGAGCTGGTATTTTAAAATTGGAAGATTCCACATTGTGAATCTGTTTTTCAGTCTTGAGAAATCAGAAGCTCTGGGAACACTGGCTGGACTGGCCTTCCCTCATTACACTTCAACTTCTAGCTACCTGTTCATTACAGGGCTGGTAGCCTCCTGCTCTCTGCAGCCCACCTACACCTGGCCACACCTGTGCTACCTGCCCCTCCCCTGAAGGACGGGTCGTATGGTGTGGGGAGCAGGAGGCTGGGGGTCGGGAGCTCTGGGTGTAACCCTGTGAACACAGAGGCTGGGGGTTGCATCCCAGCCCTGCGCGTCCTTTGGGCCTTCTTGGTCTTGGGCAGATCCATTGCGATGAGAAAGGAGGGGTCCCGGCAGCCTAGTGGGGTGCCCTGTGGGAGCTGGGCTGCAGAATAGCCACTGTGGATTTGCCTTCAGGTATTCTTCCTTCCTTCCCCTCCTGAATTACCTCCAAACAAAATGACAGAAGTTATGGGAGGCTGCGCATCGCAGTACAGAAACTCAGGAGTAACGTGAGAAGGGACAGAGACGGGAACACTCGTGGTTCCACGCTCTGGGCCTGCACCTGGCTGGTACTTACGCTTCACTTACCTCATTTCATTCTCTGCATGACACTGATGATCATTATCTTCATTCTTCATAGAGAAGAAAGCTGAGGTTCAAAAGGGATTGTGTCTCCAATGTCATCCAACTCGTATAACAGAGCTGGGATTCCAATCTGTCCAGTGCCAAATTCTGTGCTTTTTCTACCACCACCAATTACGTGGTGACCCCGGCCGAGGTGCTTAACTGCCCCCGTGCTACAATCCAATGAAGTGGATTGCAATGCAGCTCAGAGAGACCAGGTGTCCTGGTCAAGACTTCAAAACGTTAAGAACTCTGGCACCCTAGAACATTCTAGTTGTTTTTAAAGGAAGGGACCAGATGGGTCTCTGGAACAGCTGGGCTTCTTTTGAATGCTTTTTTTTTTTTTTTTGAGACGGAGTCTCGCTCTGTCGCCCGGGCTGGAGTGCAGTGGCCAGATCTCGGCTCACTGCAAGCTCCGCCTCCCGGGTTTACGCCATTCTCCTGCCTCAGCCTCCCGAGTAGCTGGGACTACAGGCGCCCGCCACCTCGCCCGGCTAGCTTTTTGTATTTTTTTTGGTGGAGACGGGGTTTCACCGTGTTAGCCAGGATGGTCTCGATCTCCTGACCTCGTGATCCGCCCATCTCGGCCTCCCAAAGTGCTGGGATTACAGGCTTGAGCCACCGCGCCCGGCCTTGAATGCTTAAAGGCCTGAGCTAAGGGGAGGGTGGAGCCACGAGCAGGGAAAGGTCTGTCCTGTCAGGCATCAGATAAGTTGAAAGGTCTCCTGGCTACTGGCCTCACTAATGAGAACAAAAATTCTCACTTCTCGACGTGAACAGGAAGGTCCCGGCTGCAGCCTGGGTTACCTGTGCCATCTGTATTTTAATAGGACGTTTATTTTAATAAGATCTTTAATCTGAGATGCACGGGCAGAAACAATGTGTAAATCAAGAGGTCACTAAAACAGACCATCAGAAAATGAGATCTGCAAATGTGCCAGGAAGGGTTTTTGAGAGTGACAGGCATAAAGGCCCCTTACGGATGGCCGGAAGGTCCCCCAAGGGCACGGCCACATGAAGGCAGGACGCAGCCGTGGTGCAAGTGATGGGAACCGAGATGCCTGGCCTCCACATCGCAGCTCCTCTGACCCCCAGCCCATTTCTAGAAAGGGCTGCCAGCCCTCTTGGCGGCACCTAACCCCTCTTTCCCCTCCACGAATGCAAATGCAGGCCGCAGTCCCTCCTTAAGTGGGTTGTGTCCCAAATTCATTCACTCTTGTTCAGTTCACCTCCATCAACATGCAGTGCCCTCCCTGCCTCCAGCAGCCCGTGCTCCCGAAGGAGAGATCAACCGTGGAATGTGAATCCAAGACAGAAGGGGGAGGTGTGGAGAAGGGGTGCAGGGAGCCCTGGAGGTCAGAAGAAAGGGGGGGCCGCCCAAGGAAGGCTGCCTGGAGCTGTTGGCATTTGAGGTGGGCCTTGGAGACTGGACAGGATGTCTGAAGGGAGAGATGGAGTGTGAAGCACATCCCAGGTAAAGGAGACCGTGGAAGCAAAGGGGCCGACATAGAAAAACAGGGGCCGCCAGGCACGGTGGCTCAAACCTGTAATCCCAGCACTTTGGGAGGCCGAGACGGGCGGATCACGAGGTCAGAAGATCGAGACCATCCTGG
>NC_045449.1:2712325-2727510 GCF_002776525.5 Piliocolobus tephrosceles
AAAAAAAAAAAAAAAAAAAAAAAAGAAAAACAGGGGCCCAGTCAGATTCCACCTTGGCTGTGGTGTGGATTTCCTGCTGGACTGTTAGGGTGGCCTGGGGCCGTTTCGTGTCTGGTGTTGAATGCTGGGGAAAGAAGGGGCAGGTCAGGCCGTGGGAGGCTTCCCTGCTCCCTGCCTCCCCTAGACTCAGGGCAGTCGGTACCCCAGTTAGTATACAAAAGCAGCGTCAGTCAGTATTACCTGTGAAACAATTCTGTAACATTTGTGTTACTGTGATTTTTATTAAGTAGAAGTTTGGGGCCGGAGGGTCTCTGTGTTGGTGGGCGGGTAGGTAATACCCCCAAATATTGATTTATTTTTTGAGGTGAAATTTCCCTCTGTTGCCCAGGCTGGAGTGCAGTGGTGGGATCTCGGCTCACCGCAATCTCCGTCTCCTGGGCTCAAGTGATTCTCCTGCCTCAGCCTCCCGAGTAGCTGGGATTACAGGTGTCCACCACCATGCCTGGCTAATTTTTATAATTTTAGTAGACACAGGGTTTCACCATGTTGGCCAGGCTGGTGTCGAACTCCTGACCTCAAGCGATCTGCCCGCCCCGGCCTCCCAAAGTGCTGGGATTACAGGTGTGAGCCACTGCGCCCGGCCTGTTTTATTTTCAAGACGGAGTCTCCCTCTGTGGCCCAGGCTGGAGTGCAGTGGTGTAATCTCAACTCACTGCAACCTCCACCTCTTGGGTTCAAGTGATTCTCCTGCCTCAGCCTCCCGATTAGCTGGGATTATAGGTGCCCACTGTCATGCCCAGCTAATTTTTGTATTTGTAGTAGAGACAGGATTTCACCATGTTGGCCAGACTGGTCTCGAACTCCTGACCTCAAGCGATCTGCCTGCCTCGGCCTCCCAGAGTGTTGGGATTACAGGCGTGAGCCACCACGCCTGGCCTGTGATCGGTCATTTAGCTGATTTAGTCAAGAAACTTTTGGTTGGAAGTGACAGGCTCCAGTTCAAATTAATGTAAAGAAAAAAAGAAGTTTTGGGGTTTAGGTAACTGGAAGGTTCAAGGGTAACTGAAGGTAACTGAAGGTTCAATTCGGACCTGGCTGGATCCAGGGCTCCAGTGGGGTCCTTGGACACTGGTTCTTTTACCCCGTCTCTAGACTGTGCTTTCCTTTGGGTTGCCTTCGTCCTCAGGTAGCTCATCCACAAAGATGGATGTTGGCTGCTGTGGGCTGACCTTCTACCCACTTAGCAATACCAACAGGAAGAGCAAATCTGTTTCCCAATCACTTCAGCAGATGTCCCAGGGATGGCTCACCCTGGACAGAGAGTGAGTCACATATGCATCCCAGAACTTTGGCCAGAGGGGTGGGATACACTGATTCGTGAAGTCTAGGTCTTACACCCACCCCTGGTTCCGGGGATACAGGGACTTGGCTGGGAGTAGAGGAGGGATGGGTCACCTGAGGAAACTTGGCGTGTTGCTCTCAGAGGCTCAGGGGATGGAAGCTGGGCAGTAAAAATGCCAACAGCTGTCCACTCTGCTGGCCCTAGTGACTTAGTTGATGCTGATCTTGGCACAGTCTTGTCAACTTGGCTGGTGGCTGCAGCTGCTGGTACCCTCCCAGACGCCGGGAGGCTTCTTTGTGCCTTGGCTGGATGAGGTGTGCTTTCTTCTGCTTCTTCACAGATGCAGCTCGTGGGATCGCCAAGCCTTTGGTAATAAACACACTTCCCTGGCTGTCTTCTCTGAGTCCATTCTGAACATCAAAGCAGTCAGCCTGTGACCGTGCTGGACCTGGTCTGAGAGGACAGCCTGGCTTTGCTCGGGCTTGACCCTCAGCTCTGGGAGTGGATGATGCGTCCCCGTCCTGTTTTGCTGATGCTTTGTGGCACCCAACTGCCCTCTACCGCAGCAGGTCGGGATTCCTTGAATACAGATTGCCCCTCCTTCCAGACATCTGGCCAGTGGATGCTTTTGGTTACAAGGCCCTGGCCGAGAGAAGGGCTGGCTCTCTGCTATCCATCCCCCTGATGGAGGGCCAGGCCCAGAGGAACTCTCAGAGGTCTTAGCGATAAGGACCTCTAGATAGCAAAGATATGGCTGCAGAAGGTCAGAGGAGCGGCCTCAGGAAAAACCCAGGGGGATATATGATCGTGAATGTACATGGTGTTGAAACCGCGGCCCTCGGTTTTCCCATGTGTGAAATGCCACTAAGACTAATGAAAGTTTTGTTTGTGTGTAGGCAAAAATTTTATTTAGTAATTCCTCTACTAGGTGCATTTTCTTTTTTTTTTTGACATCTGGCTCTGTCACCCAGGCTGGAGTACAGTGGCAAGATCTTAGCTCACTGCAACCTCCACCTCCCAGGTTCAAGCTATTCTCCTGCCTCAGCCTCCCGGGTAGCTGGGATTACAGGCGTATGCCATCACACCCGACTGATTTTTGTATTTTTAGTAGAGAGGGGGTTTCACCATGTTGGCCAAGCTGGTCTCGAACTCCTGACCTCAGGTGATCCGTCCACCTTGGCCTCCCAAAATTCTGGGATTACAGGTGTGAGCCACTGTGCCCAGCCCGAACAGATAGTATTTGATTCTACTTTGTCCGTTTGAGCTGCTATCACAAAGTACCACAGACGAGTGGCTTAAACCAACATTTACTTCTCACAGTCTGAAGGCTGGAAAGTCCAAGTTCAGGATACTGGCAGATGGGATGTCTCTTGAGGGTTCAAATCCTACATCACAGACAACCGTCTTCTCGCCCTGTTCTCACATAGCGAAGGGGCAGGGGAGCTCTCGGGGGCCTCTTTTCCAAGACACTGATTCCATTCATGCGGGCTCTGCCCCTCCTGACCCAATCACCTCCCTAAGGCCTCTCTTCCTAATACCATGACAGTGTGAGTGAGAATTTCAACACAGAAATTTTAAGGGGTACACAAATAGAGTCTATAGTCTATCTACTCACATGGCGTACAGTATGCTTATCTGAGGCACCCAGAACAGGCAGATTCATAGGGGCAGAAAGTAGAACAGAGGTTGCCGGGTGTTGGAGGGAAAGGGAATTTTTGTGGAATGGGTACAAAGTTCCTGTTCGGGATGATGATACAGTTCTGGAAATGGACAGTGGTGTTTGTTGTACCACGATGTAAATGCCACTGAATTGCAAACTTAAAAATGGTTAAAATGATGGAAAAAAAAAAACCTAACCAAACTTTATTCAAAACCTCAATAGGTACAATAGAAAAAGCGTTTCTCTCGTTGAAGATGGTGTGGGCTGGCGGGTAGCTGTCGCCTGGTCTCCGTGAATTCTCAGCTGAGTTGGGAACCAGAGTGCCCTGGGGACTCCGGGGAAGCAGCAGCCCTCCCTTCCCCAGCAGCCCACATTCTGAAGTTGAAGTTCTGTCAGGGCTCTGTCCTGCCCAAGCTCACACCCCCACTGAGGGTCACGTGTTGTTGGGGAAGGTCAGGCCCCGGGAGCAGGTGCGGGCCGTGCTGGGCAGCGCCGGGCCACCTCCTGCAAGCTCCCCTCTCATCCTGACATTTCCCTTTCCTGCAGTCTCGGGCTCACGGCCAGCCGTCGGCCAGCACCCTATGGCGCTCTTCTAGAAGGCTGATCTGGTGAGCGGGGACATAAAGGGGCTCAGCAAGTGACCCAGGGGGAACATGGCTCTGGGCCATGTGAGTGGAGGGCTTGAGTTTAGTGACCACAATGTGGATGCCGTCTGTGACCTGCTGGCCTGCTTTGAGATGGGCAGCAGCTACCCCAGGGTGCGTTGACCTGCAGAGTAGGCCTCAGGAGTCTGTGCGGCCCCTGACCCTGGCACAGCCTCAGAACCTTCCTCTGAGTGTACTTTGTGCTGCTTCTTGACAATCTGTTTTTTTTTGTTTTTTTGGAGACGGAGCCTCACGCTATCACCTGGGCTGGAGGGCAGTGGTGCAATCTTGGCTCACTGCAACCTCCCTTCCAAGTTGAAGTGATTATCCTTGCCTCAGCCTCCCAAGTAGCTGGGATTACAGGTGCCCACCACCACACCCGGCTAATTTTTTTGTATTTTTAGTAGAGGCGGGGTTTCATTATGTTGGCCAGGCTGGTCTCAAACTCCTCACCTCATGATCTGCCTGCCTCGTCCTCCCAAAGTGCTGGGATTACAGGCATGAGCCACTCCGCCCGGCCTGACAATCTGGTTTTTAAAAGAAATGTTTATTATATTATAAAGATCCTGTTCCCTGCAGAAAATTTGGAAAACACAGAAAAGCACAAGGATTAAAATAAAAATCACCTGCAACCCCCAGAAGGGAGACTGTAGAGATATTAACGTTTAATATGTTTCCTTGTGGTGTTTTTTTTTCTATGCAAAAGCACGCCCTGTCACGTCATGTACTTACATCTGCATCTACATCTGTTTCTCTGTATTGTAACAAAATCGGGATTATACTTTAGGTACAGGGCATTAGTCAAGACCCTTGGTGGCAAGTGACAGAAGCCCGTCTTGAATTAGCCAAACAAAATAAGGGGATTTATTGGCTGGGGTAACCCATTGGTGGAAAGGGTTGGGCCTCAGGAACAGCTGGATCCAGGGCCATTGGCAGAACTCCTGTCTGTCTCTTGTTGCTGTGTCTCTTTGTGTTGGCTTCATTCTCTTGGGCCATCTGTCCCCATGATGTTGAATCCATGGTTGTAGACCTTTGTGGGCTAAACATTTTATTTTATTTTATTATTATTATTATTTTTGAGATGGGGTCTCACTGTCGCCCAGGCTGGAGTGCAGTGGCTTTATCTCGGCTCACTGCAAGCTCCACCTCCCGGGTTCACACCATTCTCCCACCTCAGCCTCCTGAGTAGCTGGGACTACAGGCGCCCGCCACCTCGCCCGGCTAACTTTTTGTATTTTTAGTAGAGATGGGGTTTCATCATGTTAGCCAGGATGGTCTCGATCTCCTGACCTTGTGATCCGCCCCCCCCTCGGTCTCCCAAAGTGCTGGGATTACAGGCGTGAGCAACCACGCCCAGCCTATTATTATTTTTTTATTTTTTTTTTGAGACAGAGTTTCATTGTTGTCGCCCAGGCTGGAGTGAAGTGGCACGATCTTGGCTTACTGCAACCTCCACCTCGTGGGTTCAAGTGATTCTCCTACCTGTGCCTCCGGAGTAGCTGGAATTCCAGGCATGCGCCACCACACCTGGCTAATTTTTGTATTTTTAGTAGAGATGGGGTTTCACCACGTTGGCGAGGCTGGTCTCAAACTCCTGATCTCAGGTGATCCACCCAGCTCGGCCTCCTGAAGTACTGGGATTACAGGCGTGAGCCACCCTGCCCAGCCAAGGGCTAAATATTTTTTTTTTTTTTGAGATGGAGTCTTGCTCTGCCGCCCAGGCTGGATTGTAGTGGCCGGATCTCGGCTCACTTCAAGCTCCACCTCCGGGGTTTACGCCATTCTCCTGCCACAGCCTCCCGAGTAGCTGGGACTACAGGCGCCGCCACCTCGCCCAGCTAGTTTTTTTTGTATTTTTTAGTAGAGACGGGGTTTCACCGTGTTAGCCGGGATGGTCTCGATCTCCAGACCTCGTGATCCGCCCGTCTCCTGAATTTCCCCCAGAGAAGAAGGAAGGAAAGCTCCAGGGAGGAGTTCTGATTGGCCTGGATGTGTGTCCATCTCAGTCTCTTTGTGCAGGGGGTGGGAGCGGGGAGCCATGATTGGTCCAGGGAGAGTCAGGGGTGCACTCTGATCAGAGTAGTGTTGTGTTACCAGAGTCCTTTCCAGTGGGAGAGGGGCAGTTCCCTCAAGTAGAGGTGGGGAGTTTGATTACAGAGGAGGGAGAGGCAGCAGCGGGTAGGGCCGGCAAACACCACAGACAAAACCTGCTTTGGGGTTGGTGCCAGCCACAGGGGTGCAAGCACGGTGTGTTGGGTGAGCACGTGGGCCCTCACCTTCATGGTGATTTAATTGGGGTTCAATTGGTACCATCCCATGGGCAGCACAGTTTGGCAATAGCTGTCTCCATTATACGTGCCTATCCTCTTTGACCCAGTGAGCCACCTCTGGGGATCTATCAAATGTGCATCTTGGCCGGGCGTGGTGGCTCAAGCCTGTAATCCCAGCAGTTCCGGAGGCCGAGGCGGGCGGATCACGAGGTCAGGAGATCGAGACCATCCTGGCTAACACAGTGAAACCCCATCTCTACTAAAAAATACAAAAAACTAGCCGGGCGTGGTGGCGGGTGCCTGTAGTCCCAGCTACTCTGGAGGCTGAGGCAGGAGAATGGCGTGAACCCTGGAGGCGGAGCTTGCAGTGAGCCGAGATTGCACCACTGCACTCCAGCCTGGGCGACAGAGCAAGACTCCGTCTTGGGGGAAAAAAAAATGCATCTTTCCACATAGGTGGCATGATGTAGAATGAGGTCATTGACTGCAATATTATTTGAAATAATAAACACTGAAAACAACCAAATCCCTATTCATTGTGGACTGGCTGCCTAAATTATTTCACATTCATGCCATGGACTAACTACTTAAAATAGGATGGCGAGGCCGGGCGCGGTGACTCAGGCCTGTAATCCCAGCACTTTCAGTGGCTGAGGTGGGTTAATCACCTGAGCCCAGCAGTTCGGGACCAGCCTAGCCAACATGGCAAAACCCTGTCTCTACTAAAAAAATACAAAAATGAGCTGAGTGTGGTGATGCATGCCTGTAGTCCCAGCTACTCGGGAGGCTGAGGCAGGAGAATCGCTTGAACCCCGAAGGTGGAGGTTGCAGTAAGCTGAGATTGCAGCATTGCACTCCAGCTTCAGTGACAGAATGAGACTCCGTCTCAAACAAACAAACTAAAACCACACACATAAAAAAAAAAAATGATGAAGCTGTCTGTGTAATTGCATCAACCTAAAATGAGTGACAGAAAGACCAGTTCTCCAAAACAAAGAGTTTCTTTGGGAAAAGCAAGGGATTGCAATGTGAGGGGTCCGTGCTGTGGTGGACCATAGGCATGTCCAGGGGACTTGGGCAAGGGGAAGCTTTTAGAGGAAAAAGAAGGTCATATAAGCTGTTTCGAAACAAAGACCATTGGTTACAGAGGCTTATCTCAGGAGGGGGCTTTTGTTCTTGGTGGTATTGGCTGCTGCTAGGAGAGGGTCTTCACACAAGTGGTTTAACTGGAAAGTTCCAGCAGGGACAGCCCTTCCCGGCAGTTTCTGTTACCCGCAGGCATACGTGAAGGCCTTTTCTTCATTCATGGCTTCCTTTTGTTAGGGTTTGACATAAGCCACTCCGTTTTTGATACAACTTTTACAATGGATGGAAAGTTCTCCCTAGATTTTTTTTTTTTTTTTTTTTAAAGACAGTGTCTTGTTCTGTTACCCAGGCTGGAGTGCAATGGTGTAAACACTGCAGCTTTGACCTCCTGGGCTCAAGTGATCCTCCTGCCTCAGCCTCCTGTATAGCTGGGACCACAGGGGCACGCTACAATGCCTAGCAAAGTTTTTGTAGAGACTGGATCCCACTTTGTTGCCCAGGCTGGTCTTGAACTCCTGGGCTCAAGCAATCCTCCCACTTCAGCCTCCCAAAAGTGGGACTCTAGTGAAAATACAAAAATTAGCTGGATGGGGTGGTGGGTGCCTGTAATCTCAACTGCTCGGGAGGCTGAGGCATGAGAATCGCTTGAACCCGAGGGGCAGAGGTTGCAGTGAGCCAAGATTGCGCCATTGCCCTCCAGCCTAGGGGACGCAGCAAGACTCTATCTCAAAAAAAAAAAAAGGAAAATAGTACTTCATCTTTGTGTTGTGTTGGCTTGTATGTGCATAAAGAAGCTGCAGAAGGCTGGGTACAGTGGCTCATGTCTGTAATCCCAGCACTTTGGGAGGCTCAGGCAGGCGGACTGCTTGAGCTCAGGAGTTTGAGACCAGCCTGGGCAACATGGTACCACCCTACCTCTACCAAAAATACAAAAAAAAAAAAAAAATTAATCGGGTGTGGTGGAGCGTGCCTGTGGTTCCAGCTACTTAGGAGGCTGAGGTGGGAGGATCACCTGAGCCCGGGAAGTGGAGTTTGCAATGAGCTAAGATTTCACCACCACTCTACTCCAGCCAGGGTAATGGAATGAAACCTCATCTCAAAAATAAATAAAATAAAATAAAATAAAATAGCCTGTAATCCCAGCACTTTGGGAGGCCGAGACGGGCGGATCATGAGGTCAGGAGATCGAGAGCATCCTGCCTAACATGGTGAAACCCCGTCTCTACTAAAAAAAAAATACAAAAAACTAGCCAGGCGAGATGGCGGGCGCCTGTAGTCCCAGCTACTCGGGAGGCTGAGGCAGGAGAATGGCGTAAACCTGGGAGGCGGAGCTTGCAGTGAGCTGAGATCCGGCCACTGCACTCCAGCCTGGGCGACAGAGCGAGACTCCGTCTCAAAAAAAAATAAATAAATAACTAATAATAATAAAATAAAATAGCAGAAAGATGTGTAAATATCATTTCACAGCCTGAATAAGTGGACAGATGAGGACGAGGATAAGACAAATTAGGTCTTCTAATGATTTTGGCTTTTGAGCCGTGCTAATGTATTCCTCATTCAAAACTCACCAGTTTCCTTTTGGGGTGATGAAAAAGTTATGGAATTAGTGGTGGTGGTTACATAACATTGTGAATGTGCTTAATGCTACTAAATCGTATACTTTAAAGTGATTAAGATGGTAGATTTTATGTTATGTGTGTTTACCATAAATTTTATTATTTATTTATTTAAATTTTAAATTAGTTTTAAATATTTAAAATTTTAAATTTAAATATTTAATTTTTTATTTAATAAATATTAAATAAATATTTAAATTTAAATTAAATATTTAAAAATTAAATATTAAAAATTATTTTTAAAAATTTGAAATTATTTTTTGTTAGCCGAGTATGGTGGGTGCCTGTAGTCCCAGTTCTACTCGGCAGGCTGAGGCAGGAGAATGGCGTGAACCCGGGAGGCGGAGCTTGCAGTGAGCCCAGATCACACCACTGCACTCCAGCCTGGGCGACAGAGCGAGACTCCATCTCAAAGAAAAAAAAAAAAAAGAAAAGAAAAAAATTTTTTTTAGAGATAGGGTCTTCCTTTGTTGCCCATGCTGAACTCCTTGGCTCAAGCCTCCTGAGTATCTGGGACTATAAGCATACACCACTGTGCCTGGCTACCATGACTTTTAAAAAGCAAAACATCAGGAGTTTGAGACCAGCCTGGCCAACATGGAGAAACCCTGTTTCTACTAAAAATATGAAAATTAGCGAGGCCTGGTGGCACACGCCTGTAATCTCAGCTGCTCGGGAGGCTGAGACAGGAGAATTGCTTGAACCCAGGAGGCAGAGGTTGCAGTGAGCAAAGGTCACGGCACTGCACTCCAGCATGGAAGACAGAGCAAGACTCTGTCTCAAAAAAAAAATTTTTTTTTTAAAGTGAAAGAGATTAATAGACAAAAAAAAAAAAAAAAAAAGAAAAAGAAAAAAGAAGAAACTGAAAAAACAAGGTGTGAGCACTGGAGTAATTACTGCCTGGGTGCAAATCCTGGCTTCCTCATTTTCTTTTCTTTTTTTTTTGAGACAGGGTCTCACTCTGTTGCCCAGGCTGGAGTACAATGGCACATTCTTGGCTCACTGCAACCTCCGCCTCCTGGGTTCAAGCGATCCTCCTGCCTCAGCCTCCCTAGTAGCTGGGACTACAGGCGTGAGCCACCATGCCTGGCTAATTTTGTATATTTAGTAGAGATGGGATTTCACCATGTTGGCCAGACTGGTCTCGAACTCCTGACCTCAGGTGATCCGCCTGCCTCGGCCTCCCAAAGTGCTGGGATTACAGGCGTGAGCCATCGCACCCGGCCCAGCTTTCTCATTTTCTTGCCCTGTGACTGTGGACAAGTTACTCGTTTGTAAAGTGTGGATCATAAAAGAGTCTGTATTCTGCAGATTAAATAAGAGACAGAAGATTGAGCTCAGTGCCTGGGGAACAATGGGTACACCCTCCCTCCCCTTTCTTCCTTCTGCCAACTGGACATTTGCATTTAAATGGAGACTCTTGAAGACTAAAAACACTCTAGACTCCCAGAGAGGAATGGTTGGAATTTCAGAAAAATTCATAGCGCTTTTTTGGGGTAAGGTGCGTCTTTTCCTGCGGAGAATTAAGCTTTTAGGTCCTCCTCACCTGAGGCTCCGCGCTGACCCATGCATTGGAAGCTTGTAAAAGTCAAGGCTGAGATGTCCTATCTACAAAGAGTCTTTCTGGCACCCTTATTTTGAGCAGGTATTCAGTGTATGTGCATGAGAAGACGTGGAGGGGAAAGGGGAAAGAGGTGGAAAAGGGGGAGGGAGAAAGGACCTAATCAAGGTCAACAGCCTGAACCAGCTAGAGGCCTCAGCCTGGGGCTGGATCCTGGAGGAAATGAGATGGTAGGTGCTACCTTACCCATGAAAACAAAGGAGCAGCCACCCAGCCAGGAAAAGCCCCAAACCCTTGCAACCCCCAAACCCTTGCAACCCCCACGTTTAGCTTGCGCGCTCTCTGCTCTCCTGTACAGCAGAAGTTCTTGAAGTTCTGGCTGTGTTTCTCACCAATGCCCAGTAGCCACTCTGGTTCTCGACCCAGTGGTCACCCTGTGCCCTCAGTTCAGCATCCCTCACACAGCCTCATATTCACTTCTCGAAAGGCTGTCTCCTTTTTCTCAGGACTGTTGACCTAGAGAAAGAAATGGAGGGAAAATTAATATAGAGAGTTTGCTTGGGCCAAAGTTGAGGACAGCTGCCAGGGACACTTCAAAGTTACCTTGGGGATGGCGCCCTTCGACCTTCGTTACAAGCAGCGTTTTTTTTTGTTTTGTGTTTTGAGATGGAGTCTCGCTCTTGTCGCCCAGGCTGGAGTGCAATGGCGCGATCTCGGTTCACTGCAACCTCCGCCTCTTGGGTTCAAGCGATTCTCCTGTCTAAGTCTCCGGAGTAGCTGGGATTACAGGCGTGCCCCACCACGTCTGGTGAATTTTTGTGTTTTTAATAGAGACGGAATTTTGCCATGTTGGCCAGGCTGGTCTCGAACTCCTGACCTCAGGTGATCCTTCTGCCTCGGCCTCCCAAAGAGCTGGGATTATAGTCATGAGCCACCGCGTCCGGCCACAAGCAGGTTTTTAAAAGCAAAGGGGACAGGGAGTGGGGTGATACAAAGTTGTTGGATGGGCCATTCTCACTGGTTACAGAGGAAACATTGGCGAGTGACTGGCTGTGCATTGTTGAGCTCTAGGGTCTGAGTGATGGCGTCCAGTGTATGGCTACGTGGTGTCAGTTAGTTTAGAGCTCATGTAGCAACTGACTTCAAGAAGTGATTACTTAGCTCATGGGGGTAGTGGGAGGGGCTGCTGTTGCTCTTTAGTGCCTCTCTGGGCCTGACCATGAATGGAGGATTGCATTTCTCAGATTCAACGTTGCCTTTTTTTCTCATGGCAGTGACGGCTTACCCTCCTGGTTTCCCTCTGTCTCACCGTCTGTCTGTCCCATCCTCCTCCTCTGCTGGCCTTCTATGTGCTGTCGTGCCTGGGCCCCTTCCTCTTCTCTGTCTCCTTTGGTGATCTCCACTTGGACTTCTGATAGGTTTTCCAAGCTGAACGTGTCCCAAGTGGAGCTCCAGGACTTCATACTGGCCCCACCAAAGTCATCCTTCCCCAGCTTGACTTCTCTACATTGTTTGTTTGTTTGTTTTTGTTTTTGTTATTTTTTTTTGAGACGAAGTCTCTCTCTGTCACCCAGCCTGGAGTGCAGTGGTGTGATCTTGGCTCACTGCAAGCTCCGCCTCCCGGGTTCACACCATTCTCCTGCCTCAGCCTCCTGAGTAGCTGGGACTACAGGTGCCCGCCACCGCGCTCGGCTAATGTTTTTGTATTTTTAGTAGAGACGGGGTTTCACCGTGTTAGCCAGGATGGTCTCAATCTCCTGACCTTGTGATCCGCCCGCCTTGGCCTCCCAAAGTGCAGGGATTACAGGCGTGAGCCACCTCGCCTGGCTACATTGTTTTTATAGATGAAAAGAGCTGAACTCTGTAAAATATTCGAAGAGATTTATTCTGAGCCAAAGAAGAGTGACCAACGGCCTGTAGTGTAGCCCCAGGAGATCCCAAGAACAAGTACCCAAGGTGGTTGGTCTCCAGGTTGTTTTATACATTTTGGGAGACGTGAGACATCAGTCCATCCATGTAAGATGTACATTGGTTTGGTCTGGAAAGGCAAGATGACTGGAATCGAGGGTTTTGGAGGGTCCTAGGTGGATTCAAAGATTTCCGACTGGCAGTTCATTGAGTAGGTTAATCTAAAGACCTGGAATCCACAGAAAGGAATGTCAGGGTTAAGATAAGCGGCTGTGGAGACCAAGGTTTCATCATGTGGGTGACGCCTCCAGGTAGCAGGTTTCTGAGAGAGGAGATTGCACATGTTTCTTACAGACTTGGAGTCTGTAGGTCCCTGTGCTCATGTTGTTGCTGGTCAGCTGGGGCTGAATTCCAAAGGCGAGGAGAGCATAACCAGGCGTGTCTGACCACCCCTTCCCATCATGGCCTGAACCAGTTTTTCAGGCTCACTTTGGACTGCTCTTGTCTGAGGGGAGGGTTCATCGGTCGGTTGGGGGCCTTAGAATGTTATTTTTGGTTTACTTCTTCTTTTTTTTGAGACGGAGTTTCGCTCTGTCGCCAGGCTGGGGTGCAATGGCGCAATCTTGGCTCACCACAACCTCCGCCTTCTGGGTTCAAGCGATTCTCCTGCCTCAGCCTCCTGAGTAGGCAGGATTAAAGGTGCGCGCCACCACGCCCGGCTAATTTTTGTATTTTTGGTAGAGATGGGGTTTCTCCATGTTGGTCAGGCTGGTCTTGAACTCGTGACCTCAGGTGATCCGCTCACCTTGCCCTCCCAAAGTGTTGGGATTATAGGCATGAGCCACCGTGCCCGGCCAATTTTTGTATTTTTAGTAGAGATGGGGTTTCTCTGTGTTGGTCAGGCTGGTCTCGAACTCCTGACCTCAGGTGGTCCGCCCACGTTGGCCTCCCAAAGTTTTGGGATTACAGGCATGAGCCACTGCGTCCAGCCTTGGTTTATATTCTTATTCTCCATGTCCACTTGTCAGCATACTCTATTGCTGCCTCCATGATGCATCCAGATTCAGACCACGTCTCCTATCTCCACCACAATGATTTGAGGCCAGTCCATCATCAGCTCTCACCTGGGTTATTGAGCAACTTTTCAACCGGCCTCCCTGCGGCCATGTTTTTCCCCGTACAGTCTGTCCTCAGTAAAGCAGCCAGAGTGATCCTGTGAAACTATGCGATACATCACATGTCTGCGCTGCTCACAAATCTCCCTGCCTGGCCGGGTGCGGTGGCTCACACCTGTAATCCCAGCACTTTGGGAGGCCAAGGCGGGTGCATCACCTGAGGTCAGGAATTGAAGACCAGCCTGGCTAACATGGTGAAACCCCATCTCTACAAAAAAAAAAAAAAGAAACAAAACATTAGCTGGGCGTGGTGGTGGGCACCTGTAATCCCAGCTACTCAGGAGGCTGAGGCAGGCGGATCATTTGAACCTGGGAGGTGGAGGTTGCAGTGAACTGAGATTGCACCACTGTACTTCAGCCTGGGCGACAGAATTAAATGAATGCTTGAAATTTGGTTTTAGTGAATGAATGCTTGAAATTTGGTTCTCATGGTGAGAGTGACAGGAAGCCATTTCAAGGCCTTAGATAGGGGGCTTGTATGATCAGGCTGACATTCTGGAGGGTCCCTCTAGCTCCTGGGGGAGACAGTTTGGGAGTGGGACCCGAGTGGGATCATGGAGATTGGCTGGGAAGATGTCAGTGGCTTGGAGATGATGGTGGAGAGGGACTGGGGGGTTGATGGAGCTGAGAGACACGTAGGAGGCAGAGCGAAAGGCTTTTTGTTAGAGCCGTGCTCAATACACTTTCATGGGCACACGCAGCACCTGGCATCCTGTGGAAATGCAGATGTGTAGAGGTGGGTCTGGGTTGGGTCCTGGAGTCCGCTTTCGGGTGACATTACGCTGCCGGCCGGGGACACACTTTGAGTAACAAGGGGTTGGGGGTCCGGGATAAGGGAAGGGGAGTCGGGGACACTTTGTGCCTTTCATTGTGAGAGAACCCAGGAGGAAGAGCAGGTTGGGAGAAAGATGAGGTCATTTAGGGACACATTGGGTTCGAGGTGCCTGCGACACCCCACGGGCGGATGTGACATCTGGAGCTCAGCCTGGGCTGGTGGTGGAAAATGAGTCATCCTTGGGTTGGTGGGTGCAGCCTTGGTGTGGGTGAGGCTGAGTGGGAGAGGGTGCAGGGAGGGTGGTCAGGGCTGCGGAAGCCCCTCTCTGTAAGCCGTATCACTGACTCGAAAGGTGCATCGCCCAGGCAAGGGCGTTGGTTAGGTGGTCTAACCACCACCCCTTCCGACCATGGCTTGGGTGGTCTAACCAACACCCTTGATTTGGGGCAGGGGTTTCCCTCGATGGCTCCTGCCGGTTCTTCAGATTAACTAAGGAAGGGAGCAGGAGCCTCTCCCCTGAAGGAGGCGGCAGCCTGTGGGCCCATGCCGGAAGCCAGCCAGCCCTGGCTCTCAAGGAGGAGGCGGAGCAGCATCTCTGCTTCTGTGCAGCTGTCCAGTGGGCCTGTCTTGAAGCATTTGGGTGTCCCTGCTGCCCAGGAGCCCCACGGTGGACTCAGGCAAACCTGGGCCCCAGAGCCCACTTAGCCACTTGGTAGCTGCGTGAGCACGGGCAAGGTGCTGCAGCTCTCTGGGTCCTGGTTTTCTCATCCGCGTGATGGGGTAATAGTAGTGCCCTCCACGTGGCAGCTGTGACGATCAGTGAGATGGGGTGTGTAACATGCTGAGCCCAGAGGCCGGCACTGACCAGTGCCCAGCGAGGTTCTAACAGATATCTCTGGAGGGTGTGGCACGGTCAGGATGGACCCTGGCTTTGCCTCCTCCTTTCTGCCCTACCCACTGCATACACCTGGCTTGGCCCCACCTCCAAGTCCTTCTTCTTTTTTTTTTTTTTTTTTTTTTGAGACAGAGTCTTGCTCTTGTCACCCAGGGTGGAGTGCAATGGCCCAGTCTCAGCTCACTGCAACCTCTGCCTCCTGAGTTCAAGCGATTCTCCTACCTCAGCCTCTTGAGTAGCTGTGATTACAGGC
>NC_045449.1:2737510-2754981 GCF_002776525.5 Piliocolobus tephrosceles
TTTCTGAGCTCCCCAAGGTGCTTCCTAGCAGCCTTGGGGAGCTCAGAAAAGGCTTCGCTGCAGGTTGGTGTCCGAGCCCAGGGATGCTCCTCCATTCTTGGCATTTCTCTCAGGGTTCTGGGAGGGCCTAGAAAGGCCTTGCCCAGCCTTTGCAGTTCCCATTCCTCTGGCTTCCACTCCACCTGCTGCCCTGCCCTCGGTGCCTTCCCCAGCCGGGCAGCCTTTTAACAGATGGATTTTGGCCTTGGTGGAGAGGGAAGCGCCTTCGATCTAAAAGCTTCAGAAGCTTCTCTCTCCACCCTTCTGTCTTTCCTCGCTCTCTCCCTCATTTTCTCTTCTCCTGCTTCTTTTTTTTTTTCCTCGCCTGTTTTCTGTAAATCTGTAAAACAAACACTTTTAAAAATGTCACTTGTCTCTTCTATCTGTAGCCTAGAGCAGGATAAAGCTGTTACTTCCCTTGGGAGTTGGCTTTTGCGCTCTGGGCATGAGCCAGCCCCGTTCCTGATGGCCACAGGACGATTGGCAGAGAACCCCAGGGCAGCTGCCTGTGGCCTGGGGCCTCGCCAGCCAGGGCTCCAAGGCTGTGACCCAGATAGGGAGGTGGGTGGCCCTTTCTCCCTACTCCCTGCTCACCTTCTGGTCCAGGGAGGGACCCAGAAAGGACAGGCAGGGGCCTAGGAGACTTTAGCCAACCTTGGAGCAACAGCAAAAACTCTAGACAGGCCCCTGTGGTTACCCACGTCCGTGTGACCTGTGGGGTCCTGTCAGCCTCCACGTCTGCCTCGTCTCTCTCCAGGGAGAGCAGGTGTGTCCTTTGTGGGCCAGTCGGGAATCTCTTGTTCACCCTGTTGGAGGTGTGGGGGAGGCACTGGGCACAGGGTGTGGTCTTCAGAAACTTCTAGTGTGCGCTGCAAGTGAGAAGCACCCTCCTCTGCCAGGACCCTGATTGGGCAGGGAACACTAAGTGTACCGAATTCCAGGCTTTGCTATGGGGCTGAGAGGACGCTCGCTGTGGGATGTGGAGGGGCCGCAGTGGTCTCTACATTCATCCTTCTTCATTCACTCCTTCACTCTGTGTGTGAATGGGCAAGACAGGTTGGACACAGCTCTTGGAGTCAGAGTTCTTGAGTTGCTTTTTTTTTTTGAGACAGAGTCTCGCTCTGTTGCCCAGGCTGGAGTTCAGTGGTGCAATCTCGGCTCACTGCAACCTTCGCCTCCTGGGTTCAAGCGATTCTCCTGCCTCAGCCTCCCAAGTAGCTGGGATTACAGGCATGCAACACTATGCCTGGCTAATATTTGTATTTTTAGCGGAAACGGGGTTTCACCATGTTGCCCAGGCTGGTCTCAAACTCCTGACCTCAGGTGATCCGCCCGCCTCCGCCTCCCAAAGTGCTGGGATTACAGGCGTGAGCCACCACGCCCAGCCTAGGGTTCTTGAGTTTGAATTCTGTTTCTTCCACTGACTAGCTGTGTTCCCGTTAGCAAGTCATTCAGCCTTTCCCAAGCCTCAGCCGACTCATCTATATATAAGATGAAAACATCACTCCTTGTCCTGATCATCCTCACAGAATTGTGCTTGGCAGAGGAAGAAATCATAAGCATCACAGCAAATTGTGACACAAATGTGAAGTCTTTGTGTGAACAGATATTTTTGGAGGGCCTCCAGGGTGGGAATGCTGCCCTTGACCCTGTGGGCCACATGGAGATGGTCAGGATAATCCCTGGCCCCAGAGCTGTTACAGCCTGATGGGCAAAAGAGACACATTTCTTTCCCTTTTTTTTTTTTGAGACGGAGTCTCACTCTGTCGCCCAGGCTGGAGTGCAGTGGCGCAACCTCGGCTCACTGCAACCTCCGCCTCCCGGGTTCAAGTCATTTTTCTGCCTCAGCCTCCCCAGTAGCTGGGATTACAGGTGCCTGTCACCACACCCGGCGAATTTTTTGTATTTTTAGTAGAGACGGGGTTTCACCATCTTGGCCAGGCTGGTCTCGAAATCCTGACCTCGTGATCTGCCCGCCTCTGCCTTCCAAAGTGCTGGGATTACAGGCGTGAGCCACCGCGCCCGGCAGATAGACATTTTTTGGTGGATCTGGCTGGAAGGTTCTCAACATGCTTTCTCATTGGGCACTGACTCAACAGAGGCCCTGAGCACCTCAATTCATTCAACACATAGTCCCTGCATGTCCACAGGAGCCAGGCAGTGTTCGGAGGCTAGACCAGTGGGCTTGGAGTACGTTGGAGGTGAGCAATGGTGAGGCCCGGCAGCCCCACCAAGACTCGTAGCTGCGACTGGCTCCTCCAGCAGGAAGAGCCTCTGTGTTCTCTCCCTTTAGCAGCTCCTCACATCCCACCACGTACACTAAATTCCGAGTCTAGGGGCTGAAGCGATGCCTTTTTACTTGGGTGATTTTCTGGCTGGCCTAGGAGTGGCCTCTTCCTGTCACCATTTGGTTGCGCAAACTGGGGCAGGGAGAGGATCTGGGAAGGGGAGACAGAGATCCTGAAGAGGGCCCCGGTATTCTCAGTGGCTCCAGCTGCCCGGCGAGGCCAGTCTCATGCCTCCTGGGGAGAATATTGCTGTGTCTGTGGAGAGACCCTGCCAGCATTATTGACAATGATGCATCATCTTGTCACTTAGGTGACCAGGGCAGCTGGAAATGATTCGGCAGGAAGGCTGAAATGACGGCGTTTTCTCGGCCCTGATTCCCTGTGGCAGGTGTCGGGTCTGCCCCCTGGGGCCTCTGCTCTGGGTTGAGATGTCGCATGAGAAGAGCAGAAGGCAGATGTGGCAGGGCCTTCCCCACACCCCGCCCACTTTACTAGATGCCTCTGGACTCTAATTTTTTTCCCAATGAATATGTATTTATATATGTCTCTCTGTCTATCTTTCTATCTATCTATCTATCTGTCTATTTTTTTTTTTTTTTGAGCTAGAGTCTTGCTCTGTCCCCCAGGCTGGAGTGCAGTGGTATGATCTCAGCTCACTGCAACCTCCGCCTCCCAGATTTAAGTGATTCTCCCGCCTCAGCCTCTGGAGTAGCTGGGACTACAGGTGTATGCCACCATGCCCAGCTAATTTTTTTTATTTTTAGTAGAGATGAGGTTTCACCATGTTGGCCAGGCTGGTCTCGAACTTCTGACCTCATGTGATCCACCTGCCCTGGCCTCCCAGAGTGCTGGGATTACAGGTGTGAGCCACCGTGCCCGGCCATATGGATTAATATTTACAATAAAAATTTAAAAATCAGAAAACAGAATGATAGTCAGTGGTGCCCTTTGTAACAATCCAAGAATGGGTTATTGGTATTTAACAGAGTACTTTTGTAGGCATTTAGCGAAGAAAAAATAACATTCTCTTAGAAAAACGTAATGCCTGTCTCAGGCGCTTTCCCACGCAGCATTGCTTGTGGACTTCAGGTTTGTCTAGGTGGGTGTTTGCCCTTGAACTACCCATTCGAGGTATACAAAAACTACTGGCTAATTTTTTTATTTTTAGTAGAGAAAGGGTTTTACCACGTTGGCCCGGCTGGTCTCTAACTCCTGACCTCAAGTGATCCTCCTGCCTCAGCCTCCCAAAGTGCTGGGATTACAGGTGTGAACCACTGCACCTGCCTAACTATTATCTCTGCTATCTATGTCCAGACAAGGAGCCCAAGGCCGGGAGCAGAATCAATCCCCAGGAAATAATAGGAGCTTGGTCATAGACCAAATCTGCTGGGGAGCAGACGACATGATGAATGAGCCCAGTGGCTCAGCACCCCAGAGCTGCTGGGATAGGGGAGTGGCACCGAGGCCGAGGCCTCCAAAGCAGCAGCACCACAAGCATGTCATCCAGAGATTGCCCCTCGGGGTCCCTTAGAATCCCAGCTCTGCCACTTACTTGCTGTAGGACCTTCCAGAAATCACTTGCCCTCTCTGAGCCTCAGTTGCTTCATCTGTAAAATGGGAGAAAAATTCTGTATCTACCACATAGGGGTGTTGAAAAGATTAAATGAAATAACTATGTAAAGAGTTTAGCATAGTGCTAATATCAGCTGATATGATGATGATGATGATGAATTTTTTTTTTTTTTTTGAGACAGGGTCTTGCTCTGTTGCTCAGGCTGGAGTGCGTTGGCGTATTGCACTCGATCTCCTGGGTCCAAGCGATTCTAGTGCCTCAGCCTCCCGAGTAGCTGGGACTACAGGCATGCACCAACACGCTCAGCTAATGTTTGTATTTGTAGTAGAGATGGGGTTTCCCCATATTGCCCAGGCTGGTCTTGAATTCCTGGCCTCAAGGGATCTGCCTGCCTTGGCTTCCCAAAGTGCTACTGTTACAGGCGTGAGCCACCGCAACTGGCTGATGATGAAGAATACTTTTCACTTTTTTTTTTTTTTGAGATGGAGTTTCACTCTTGTTGCCCAAGCTGGAGTGCAATGGCGTGATCTTGGCTCACTACAACCTCCACCTCCTGGGTTCAAGTGATTTTCCTGCCTCAGCCTCCCTAGTAGCTGGGATTACAGGCACACGCCTCCACGCCTGGCTAATTTTTTATATTTTTAGTAGAAACGGGTTTCACCATGTGAGCCAGGCTGGTCTCGAACTCCTGACTTAAGGTGATCTGCCTGCCTCGGCCTCCCAAAGTGTTAGGATTACAGACGTAAGCCACTGCTCTTGGCTTTTTTTTTTTTTTGAAATGGAGTCTCTCTCTGTTACCCAGGTTGGAGTGCAGTGGTGCGATTTCAGCTCACAGCAACCTATGCCTCCTGGATTCAAGCAGTTCTCCTGCCTCAGCCTCCCGAGTACCTGGGACTGCAGGTGCACACCACCACGCTGGGTAATTTTTGTATTTTTAGTAGAGAAAGGGTTTCACCACGTTGGCCAGGCTGGTCTCAAACTCCTGACCTCAGGTGAT
Source organism: Piliocolobus tephrosceles (assembly GCF_002776525.5). Taxonomy (NCBI): domain Eukaryota; kingdom Metazoa; phylum Chordata; class Mammalia; order Primates; family Cercopithecidae; genus Piliocolobus; species Piliocolobus tephrosceles. Next base: position 2,742,408 of record NC_045449.1, read on the forward strand.
CCTCCTGCCTCGACCTCCCGAAGTGCTGGGATTACAGGTGTGAACCACTGTGCCCGGCCTATTATCTCTGCTATCTGTGACCAGACAAGGAGCTGAAGGCCAGGAGCAGAATCAATCCCCAGGAAATAACAGGAGCTTAGTAACAGACCAAATTGGTGGGGAAGTGGTTAAATCTGTCTCAGACTTTTTAAAAATTTTGCTTTTATCATGATCATGATTTCTTTTCTTTTTTTTTTTTGAGACAGTCTCGCTCTGTTGCCCAGGCTGGAATGCAGTGGCCCGATCTCAGCTCACTGCAAGCTCCGCCTCCTGGGTTCACGCCATTCCCCTGCCTTAGCCTCCCGAGTATCTGGGACTACAGGTGCCCGCTGCCACATCCGGCTAATTTTTTGTATTTTTTAGTAGAGACAGGGTTTCACCGTGTTAGCCAGGATGGTCTCGATCCCTGGACCTCGTGATCCACCAACCTCGGCCTCCCAAAGTGCTGGGATTACAGGCGTGAGCCACTGCGCCTGGCCCGTGATCCTGATTTCTAATTGACACATAATTATACCTATTTTGGGGGTACAGTGTGATATTTTGATATATGTATACAATGTATAATGATCAAATCAAGGTAATTAGCATGTCTGTCACCTCAAACGTTGATCATTTCTTTGTATTGGGAACGTTCAAAATCTGCTCTTCTGGCTATTTGAAAATATACAGTAAATTGTTAATTATGGTCACCCTACAATGCTACAGAATACTAGAAATGATTCCTCCTATCCGTAGTTTTGTATCTTTGCCAACCTCTCTCTAACCCCTCTCCTGCCCTTCTCAGTCTCTACTGACCACTATTCTGCTTTCTGCTTCTATGAGATCAACTTTTTTAGCGTCTGTGTTTGAATGAGAACCTGCAGTATGTCTTTCTGTGCCTGGCTTATTTCACTTCACATAATGTCCTCCAGTTTTATCCACATCACCACGAATGACGGGATTTCGTTCTTTATTTATGGCTGGCTAGTACCGTGCATATATACCATATATACCACCTTTTCTTTTTTTTTTCGGAGACAGAGGCTTGCTCTGTCACCAGGCTGGAGTGTATTGGTGTGATCTCAGCTTGCTGCAACCTCCGCCTTCCGGGTTCAAGTGATTCTCCTGCCTCCGCCTCCCAAGTAGTTAGGACTACAGGTCCACACTGCCACACCCAGCTATTTGTGTGTGTGTGTGTGTTTTAGTAGAGCTGGGGGTTTCACCATGTTGCCCAGGCTGGTCTTGAACTCCTGAGCTCAGACAATCCACCCGCCTCGACTTCCCAAAGTGCTAGGATTACAGGCGTGAGCCACCGCGCCTGGCCCATACCACCTTTTCTTTGTTCATTCATCCGTTGGTGGACTCAGGTTCATCCCACACCTGGGCTGTCGTAAGCAGTAAACACGGGAGCGTAGAGGCTCTTCAACGGACTGATTGCCTTTGCCTTGGATGTGTGCCCTGCAGTGGGATCGCCGGGTCACGTGGTGGTTCTGTTTCTACTGTTTTGAGGAACCTCTGTGCTGTTTTCCACAGTGGCTGTGCTCACTTACGTTCCCACCAGTCGTGTCTCAGGCTCTTGAGCAGGGAGATGAGGTCAGCCAAAGCACTGATGGACCAAACTGCAGTGGCGACGAGCCGGGTGCCAGCTCAGCCGAGTCCTCCACCTCTTGGGGTCTAGGAGCTCCCCATGTGTGACACGTTTGTCAGTTCATTCGGTGCCAGGCCCTGTGCTGGGGCAGGCCAGTGGTCAGGGTGCGTGTTAGAGCCCAGCCAGAGGCATTTGTTCTCTCTGGGTCAGAGGTAGGCTTGGCTGGGAGAGTGAGTTTTGCTCATCACGTGATCTTGATCACCCAGTGGAGCTCCCGGCGCTGAGCCTTCTTTCTGAACTTCAGAGCCATGACATTCTGCAAGGGCCATGGCCAGATTCCAGTATTGGCCCTGGAGGCTCTCGCAGGCATCTTGTCCTTTCTTTTCTAATGTCCCAGAGAAAGAGGCCAGTGCTGGGAGGAGGCAGGAGGGTTGATTGATCTGCACTGGGGTTTTTTTGTTTGTTTGTTTGTTTTTTTTGAGACAGAGTCTCACTCTGTCACCCAGGCTGGAGTGCAGTGGCACGATCTCAGCTCACTGCAACCTCTGCATCCTGGGTTCGAGTGATTCTCCTGTCTCAGCCTCCAGAATAGCTGGGTCTACAGGCACGCACCACCAATGTGTGGCTAATTTGTGTGTGTGTGTGTGTGTGTGTATATATGTATTTTTTTTTTTTTTTTTTTGTGGAGACGGAGTTTCCCCATGTTGGCCAGGCTGGTCTTGAACTCCTGACCTCAAGTGATCTGCCTGCCTTGGCCTCCCAAAGTGCTGGGATTACAGGTGTGAGCCACTGCGCCCGGCCTGTGCTGGGTTCTGTAGGCTGGGTTAGAGCATGTTGTTGAAATGAGATCCCAGCCCTGGTCCCTGGGAGCCACGTCACCGATGCTTCATTGCATGGTCACGGGTAGAACCCCTTGTTCTGGACACTCGTCTTCCAGTAATGTGCCATGGTCACAAGCAAGAAAGGGGAGGAACGAGGATGGGCCAGGGGCCCTGTCTCAGTGCCGGAAAACAGCTCCATGCATTTGTCTTTCTAATGAGTGAGACTTTCATAGATAGAGAATAACATTATTATAGTAATTGAATAGACCAGGCAGATTTATCCTGAAATGCTGTAGTCTGTCCCCACTGAAACCGTTATTTAGTTTGAACCAATGATGGAAGCTCCTAATCCATTTTGTCACCAAGTAATCTTATTCAGAAGAGTTAAGACTTAAGACACAGTCTTAGGGCAGAGTGTAGCAGTGGCTTAGCTGGGAGGCCACTACTGTTTTGAGGACCCTCCATGCTGTTTTCCACAGTGGCTGTGCTCACTTATGTTCCCACCAGTCGTGTCTCAGGCTCTTGAGCAGGGAGATGAGGTCAGCCAAAGCACTGATGGACCAAACTGCAGTGGCTCTGTGCAGCCAGCTAAGCTGGCTCTGTGATAGGGAAACTCCCAGTGCTTGCAGTCTGCTGGGGGATTTCTTAGCGTGGATGGTTCAACATGCCCCTGTGCTGGGCTCTATGAGACGGGCTCCTTCTCTTCTTGGGCTTACTGGGAGTTCAGCCAACACATGGGACCCCTTATTACACAGTGTATCCTCCCAGTAGCACCAGTTTTTGGTCCAATTCAACGGTCAATGTTTACTTTTTATGACTGTGTAAATGTTATTTATTGTTATGTGAGAGGGCACCATAATTATGTTTTCTTTCTTGCATAACTTTTCATGTTTCTTGGAGTTAATGATTAACTCCTGTTTCTGTTCATTGTTTTGTATGGACCTATCATTCTTTTTCTTTTTTTTTTTTTTTGTCGCCCGGGCTGGAGTGCAGTGGCTGGATCTCAGCTCACTGCAAGCTCTGCCTCCTGGGTTCACGCCATTCTCCTGCCTCAGCCTCCGGAGTAGCTGGGACTACAGGCGCCCGCCACCTCGCCCAGCTAGTTTTTTGTGTTTTTTTAGTAGAGATGGGGTTTCACCGGGTTAGCCAGGATGGTCTCGATCTCCTGACCTCGTGATCCGCCCATCTCGGCCTCCCAAAGTGCTGGGATTATAGGCTTGAGCCACCGCGTCTGGCCTCTTTTTTTTTTTTTTTTTTTTTTAATTTTTGAGATAGGGTCTCACTCTGTTACCCAGGCTGGAGTACAGTGGCACAACCACAGCTCACTACAGTCTTGACCTCCTGGGTTCAAGTGATCCTCCTACCTCAGCTTCCCAAATAGCTGGCATCATGGGTGCTTTCCACCATGCCTGGCTAATTTTTGTGGAGAGATATGGTCTCACTATATTGCCCAGGCTGGTCTCAAACTCCTGAACTCAACCAATCCTCCCTCCTTGGCCTCCCAAAGTACTGTAATTACAGGTGAGAGCCACTGTACCTGGCCTATTTTTCTATTTTTATTTTTTCTACCACAATTACTTTAATAGGTAGCCCCTTCCTCCCCTGCCCCATCTCCACCAATCTTGCATCCATCAGATATCCTGTCAATTCCATTCTTTCCCCCTGGAGATCTCACTTCCAGAGCCCCCTATCCTCTAGTGATAGTAGCCTCCCAAGAAAGGGTGCAAGAGAGTGAATTTTTTTGAGCTCTTTCATATTTCAAAATGTCTTTATTGATTGATAGTTTGCCTGGGTATAAAATTTTAGCTTGAAAATAATTTTCTTTGAGAATTTTGAAAGTTATTACATCATTGCCTACTAGATTCCAGAGTTGCTGTTGAAAAGTCCGATGATATGCAGATTCATATTTCTTTTCTTTTTTTTTTTTGAGACAGAGTTTCGCTCTTGTCTCCCAGGCTGGAGTGTAATGGTGTGATCTCAGCTCACTGCAACCTCTGCCTCCTGGGTTCAAGCGATTCTCCTGCCTCAGCCTCCCAAGTAGCTGGGACTACAGGCATGTGTTACCATGCCTGGCTAATTTTTGTATTTTTAGTAGAGATGGGGTTTCTCCATGTTGGCCAGGCTGGTCTCGAACTCCTGACCTTAGGTGATCTGCCTGCCTCGACCTCCCAAAGTGTTGGGATGACAGATGTGAGCCACCACGCATGGCCCAGATTCCTATTTCTCTGTATATGGTAAGTATTTATATTTTCTCTCTGGAGTCATTGAGAATTTTTCATTTGCCCAGGTGTTCTGAAATGTCCTGACAGTGTTTGGGATGGATCTTGTGTCTTCACTGTGCCGTGTACTTGGTGGACCCAGAGACTCAGGACCTCAGTTTTGGAAGATGTTCTTGTATTCTTTCCCTGCTAATCTTTCTGTTACGGTGAAACAGCAGCCATTTTATGATGCTCGAGTTCTGCGGGTGAGGAATTCAGCTAGGGCGTGTTGGAGATGATGGCTTGTCTCTGCTTTTGCAATGTCTGGGACCTCATCTTGGGTGGCTCAGATGGCTGGAGATGACTGCGACAGTCAGCTGGGGCTGTATGTCCGGGAGCTGGGCTGTGTTCTCATAGCATCTGCTGGAGCTGAGATGCCCAAGGTGGTTTCTTCGTGTGCATGGACGGGGGATGTTTGGAACATCTGGGCTTCTCTGCCCATGCAGCCGCTCCCTGTTCCCAGCCACAGCACTGACGGTCTCAGTCAGGGCTTTCACGTGCGGGCTTGCTTTCTCTGGAGCAAATGTTCCTAGAGGTTGAGGTGGAAGCTACAAGAGCTCCTGTGACTCATTCCTGAAAGTGAGGTAATGTTATGTCTGTCTCATTCTGTTGGTCAAGACTGAGTCACAGGGCCAGCCCAGGTTCAACAGGGGAGCGCACAAAGCCATTATTACCAAGAGATGCCAGCCTTGGGTACCAGCTGCCAGCTCCCCTCCCCTTTCTCTTTCTGGGAACTTTCTTGGTCAGCTATTTGATCTTTTTTCTCTTCCCTCTTTTGTTTTCTGTATCTTTATGGTTTTGTTCTACTTTTTGGGAGATTTCCTCAACTTAGTCTTTTCACCTTCCTTCCTTCCTTCCTTCCTTCCTTCCTTCCTTCCTTCCTTCCTTCCTTCCTTCCCTCCCTCCCTTCCTTCTTTTTTTTTTTTTTTTTTTTGAGATGGAGTCTCGCTCTGTCGCCCAGGCTGGAGTGCAGTGGCACAATCTCAGGCTCACTGCAAGCTCCGCCTCCCGGGTTTACGCCATTCTCCTGCCTTAGCCTCCCAAGTAGCTGGGACTACAGACGCCCGCCACCTCGCCCGGCTAGTTTTTTTGTATTTTTTTTAGTAGCGACGGGGTTTCACTGTGTTAGCCAGGATGGTCTCAATCTCCTGACCTCGTGATCCACCCGTATCGGCCTCCCAAAGTGCTGGGATTACAGGCTTGAGCCACCACATCTAGCCTCTTTTTTTTTTTTTGAGATGGAGTTTTGCTCTTGTTCCCCAGGCTGGAGTGCAATGGCGTGATCTCGGCTCACTGCAACCTCTGACTCCCAGGTTTAAGTGATTCTCCTGCCTCAGCCTCCCAAGTAGCTGGGATTACAGGCGCCCACAACCAGGCTTGGCTAGTATTTTTTTATTTTTAGTAGAGAGGGGGTTTCTCCATGTTGGCCAGGCTAGTCTCGAACTCCTGACCTCAGGTGATCTGCCTGCCTCAGTCTCCCAAAGTGCTAGGATTACAGGCATGAGCCACCGCACCCGGCCCCCTTACTGTTATTTTAATGGGCCTCAGAAGAAGTGGGATAATAAATGCGTGTGGTCAGTCTGACAGGTTCATCCTGGAAGTCTCAACAGATTGCAGAATATCTCTATTTATATCTCCTAAAGGAAGTGAGGGTACATACCTATCACTGCTTAAACATGATTTTTTATTGTGATAAATGTTATACATCCACACTGAATGAATCGTAAGATGAACACGCCTGTCCTTGCCGTACAGGTGAAGGGCGCTTTCGGGTTGGGAAAATGCTTATACCCCACACCTTGTGACTCCCGGGTTTTGCGAGTGGGTTCTGAAGCTGCCTGAGGCTATGACCTTGTGCGCTGGCAGCCTCTGCTCTGACCATGGCGTAGGCCAGGCAGTGCCAGGCAGAGCCGCTGACCGCGGGAGGGGAACTGCTCTGTCAGCAGTTTCTGAGTGACGGCGTGCGTTTGAAGGGCTGGGTGCGCAGGCACCTGGCTTGGTGATTTCTTCTGTGCAGGGGAAGCAGAGCCTCAGGTGTAAGAGGGGACTTGCCTGCCACCCCCTGCTTGGCATGTGCTCTTCCCTGGACGCCCCCCTCCCAGCTCATCCCAGCAGGCTGCCCTCTTACCTCTCCTTCCCTGCCCCTTGGAGGGCTCCTGTTCATTTTTGCTTCTTGAAAGCCGTGGGGCACAGTGGCTCACGCTTGTAATCCCAGCACTTTGGGAGGCCGAGGTGGGCAGATCACCTGAGGTCAAAGGTTTGAGACCAGCTTGGCCAACATGGCGAAACCCTTTCTCAACTAAAAATACAAAAATTAAAAATAAAAAATAAAAATTAGGCAGGGCATGGTGGCCCATGCCTGCAATCCCAGCACTTTGGGAGGCCAAGGCAGGCAGATCACCTGAGGTCAAGGGTTTGAGACCAGCCTGGCCAACATGGCAAAACCCTATCTCTACTAAAAATACAAAAATTAGGCTGGGTGCGGTGGCTTATGCCTGTAATCCCAGCACACTTGGAGACTGAGGTGGTGGATAACGAGATCGGGAGATCAAGACCATCTTGGCTAACATGGCGAAATCCCGTCTCTACTAAAAATACCAAAAATTAGCCGGACGTGGTGGCGTGCGCCTGTAGTCCCAGCTACTCAGGAGGCTGAGGCAGGAGAATGGTGTGAACCCGGGAGGCGGAGCTTGCAGTGAGCGGAGATCGCGCCACTGCACTCCAGCCTGGGGGCAGAGCGAGACTCCGTCTCAAGAAAAAAAAAAATACAAAAATAGCCAGGCATGGTGGTAGGCACCTGTAATCCTAGCTCCTAGGGAGGCTGAGACAGGAGAATCACTTGAACCCAGGAGGTGGAGCTTGCAGTGAGCTGAGATCACGTCACTGCACTCCAGCCTGGGCAGCAGAGCAAGACTCCGTCTCAACACCACCACCACCAACAAAATCCCAGGCCGGGTGCGGTGGCTCATGCCTGTAATCCCAGCACTGTGGGAGCCAAGGCGGGTGGATCACGAGGTCAGGAGATTGAGACCATCCTGGCTAACGTGGTGAAACCCCGTTTCTACTAAAAAAATACGAAAAAAATTAGCCGGGTGTGGTGGCGGGTACCTGTAGTCCCAGCTACTCAGGAGGCTGAGGCAGGAGAATGGTGTGAACCCGGGAGGCGGAGCTTGCAGTGAGCTGAGATCGGACCACTGCCCTCCAGCCTGGGCGACAGAGCGAGACTCCATCTCACAAACCAACCAACCAATCAACCCACCCCAAAAGCCCTACCTGCTGTCCCTGAGGCCTCCACCCCTCCCATGGCCTCAGCTTCCACCTCTGTTCTTGTTGCACCCATCCTTCTGCTTAGGTTTCAGTGCTGTTCTGATCCCATTTGGATATCCCAGGGGCCCCCGACTTGCTGCGTGTCCAGAAAGAGAGCCTTATCATCTGCGTCTCGCAAAGCCGCCTCTCCTCCTCTGTGTCATGGCTGAAGCGTCCGTCATTCCATTTTCTGAAACCCAGGTCACTTGGTGTGTTTAGCTCTCAGCCCCTCCTTTACTTTCTGTCACCAAATTCTCTTAATTTTGCTCCCGAAATGCCTTATCACTGACCGTTTTGTCTCATTTCTGCGGCTGTGAGCACAGTGGAGGGCAGCGCCCCTCGGCCCCTTTTCAGTTTTCCCCCGACGCCTCCCTTCCAGCCACTCCGTTCTCTTTCTGCTGCTTGCAGAGTCCTCCAGCAAAGCTCTGCGGGTCATGGGCACCCCACCTTGGGCCCCTTGGCTTCTTCCCTTTGCCCCCGAAAGACAGTTTGGCGTGCGGCGCCTTTTCCCAGTGTCACTGTCTGCACGGTGCCGGCACTGTTTGTCCTGTGTGTGTGTCACCTGTCTCAGGCCCATAACGTTTTCCTTCAACTGGCTCGGGTGTTAAAAACTCAATGGACTTGTTTCAGAAGGCACCTTTACGTCACTACCATAAAAGGAAAATCGGGGTGGCCTGCCACAAAGAGGGTCTCTGTCAAAGCTCTGTAAGTGACTGTCATGGTCAAGACCATGCCAGGTGCCCTCGGGGGCCATCAGGGATGCACGCATCTGCTCTGGGAAGCCGTGGGCCATGGGAGCTCCTCTCCAGCGGGCCCCTTCTCCTCCTCAGAGGGAGTGTAGCACGTGGTTAAGGCCACAGACCCTGGAGCCAGGCGTGTGTCCAAGCCTCGCTCTGCTCCTTTCCAGCAACATGACCTTGGTCCGGTTTACCTCTCTGAGCCTCATTTTCCCCGTCTGTAAAAGGGGTTAATACTGTTTCCTTCAGTGGACTGTGGTATTCAATGAGATAGTGTACGTGGATCACTTTACGCAGTGCCCTAACCCTTGAGGCCTGTTTGCTGGCATTTGCCCTCCCCTGCCACTTTTTTTTTTTTTTTTAGTTGTAATCTTGCTCTGTTGTCAGGCTGGAGTGCAGTGGCACGATCTTGGCTCACTGCAACCTCCGTCTCCCGGGTTCAAGCAATTCTCCTGCCTCAGCCTCCTGAGTAGCTGGGATTATACAGGTGCCCGCCACCCTGTCTGGCTAATTTTTTGTATTTTTAGTAGATACGGGGTTTCGCCATGTTGGCCAGGCTGGTCTCAAACTCCTGACCTCTAGTGATCCACCTGCCTTGGCCTCCCAAAGTGCTGGGATTATACCTGTGAGCCACTGTGCTGGCCTGCCTTCCCTTTTGCCAGCCTGCTGTGCCCTCGAATGGTGTGATGTGTCTCCTGGGCATCAGCGACACTGGTGGTCTCTCCGTTGTGCTGGTCACCTTCCTCTGTGTTCTGCCTGTGTGCCCTCCCCTTCCCCGTTTCTCCCGTAGGTCACTGGTTGACTCTTCGCTGGGCCTAGCCATTGCCTCCTGTGCAATCCCGTAGCTGGTCTCCCAAGGACAGCCAGCCCTCTCCTCCTTGTGACCTCATGGCACTTGATTCTGCCTCTCTCGTTTTCCCCCCATGACCCCACAATTCATGTTTGGCACTTGGGTCTTTCACGTGGCTGTGCCGTGCCTGCAGGATGGCTTTTTGCATTTTGCCCAGATCATTTTCTCAGATGCTTGTGAATCTCGCAGATGTCACCTCCCATGCTGAGACACCACCCTTAGTCCCCGAGAACTCAGACTTAAAACACACAAGAAGAAGACGTTGGCCGTGTCCCCTCCTCGCTCCCCGCTGTGGTCCTCGGGCTGGGTGGAGCTGGCTTTCCCGTTGCAGTGGGAAGGAGCACTGGAGTGGGAGTCAGAGATCTCAGGGTGGAGGTCCAGCTCTCGTATTTTCTGACTCTGACCCCAGGCTCACATAGAACTCGGCATCTCTGCTGGCTTGGGTGTGAACCATAAAGCATGCGTCAGTTCTAAAAGCTGCTTGTCTGGTGAAGGCTTGTTTTCTCAGTGTGAGGATTTGCCTACATGGGTACATTGGTCCATCACCCTGAGACTTGTGCACAAGGAGGCCCAGGTGCCCCCAAACAGAGGGCTGTGGAGGGGCTGTAGAGGTTCTGCGGGGGATCTGCCCACAGGGTCCTGTTCCTCCTGGCTCCTGCCCTTTCTCCTAGTCCTGGTTCAGTGTAGGACTTCAGGTCCTCTAGGGAAGGACAGCGCTGTCCTCATCCAGTGCACCTGGAGAGCAGCAGGAGTGTCTTCTGAAGCTGCAGCCAGAGTCTGATCCAGGTCTCCCTTTGTGCCCACATGCAGCCACGTGGTCCTGTGCAGGGTGTAGCCTGCAGCAGAGACTCCAGCTGGCACATCTCCCGCACAGCCTGGGCCTCCTGCTCTCTGTCTGCTCCGTGCAGGGGACCAGTAGCCCCCTTTGACCTTCTCCCCTTTCTGTCCCCTCACTTGAGGGCCCTGACACTTTATAAACGGGTGTCCAGGACAGGTGCACTGGCTCACGCCTATAATCCCAGCGCTTTGGGAGGCTGAGGCGGGTAGATCGCCTGAGGTCGGGAGTTCGAGACCAGCCTGGCCAACATAGTGAAACCCTGTCTCTAATAAAAATACAAAAAATTAGCTGGGTGTGGTGGCGGGCACCTGTAATCCCAGCTACTTGGGAGACTGAGGCAGGAGAATTGCTGGAACCCAGGAGGCGGAGGCTACAGTGAGCCAAGATTGTGCCACTGCACTCCAGCCTGGGCAACAAGAGCAAAACCCCGTCTCAAAAACAAAAACAAACAGAAAAATGGGTGTCCAGAAGCTAATTGTGCTTCCTGACGTGATCCTCCTGGAGACTTTTTTTTTTTTTGACATGGAGTCTCGCACTGTTGCCCAGGCTGGAATGGGCAACGCTCTCGGCTCACGGAAGCCTCTGCTTCCCGGGATCGAGTGAGTTCTGACTAACTTTTGTATTTTTAGTAGAGACGGGGGTTTCAGCATGTTGGCCAGGCTGGTCTCGAACTCCTGACCTCAGGTGATCCACCCGCCTCGGCCTCCCAAAGTGCTGGGATGACAGGCGTGAGCCACCGTGCCCGGCCCCTCCTGGAGACTTGCTGCTCACTTCCCTCAAATGTGGCCTGAGGTGAGTTGGAAATGGGGCCTCTTCCTTGCAGAAGAGAAGAGAGGCTTGCTGTGGGGTTTGGGCGGCTCCCTCGGCTCTGCAGCCTCCACGTGCTTGTTTACATGATGAGGCTGTCGGGTGGTATCTGGTGCTTTCTCCCACGGCTGCTGCTCTCTGCTTCCGTGAACCCTGGGATTGAATTAGGGGTGGGGATTGCCATTTTGCATTTTCTGTGGAGTCCTTTTTTTTTTTTTTGAGACAGGGTCCTGCTCTGTCACCCGGGCTGGAGTGCAGTGACGTGATCATGGCTCACTGTAGCTTTGCCCTCCTAGGCTCAAGTGATCCTCCCACCTCAGCCTCCTGAATAGCTGGGACTACAGGCACGCACACACCGGGCTAATTTAAAAAAAATTTTTTTTTTTTGAGACGGAGTCTCGCTCTATCGCCCAGGCTGGAGTGCAGTGGCCGGATCTCAGCTCACTGCAAGCTCCGCCTCCCGGGTTTACGCCATTCTCCTGCCTCAGCCTCCCGAGTAGCTGGGACTACAGGCGCCCGCCACCTCGCCCGGCTAGTTTTTTGTATTTTTTAGTTGAGACGGGGTTTCACCGTGTTAGCCAGGATGGTCTCGATCTCCTGACCTCGTGATCCGCCCGTCTCGGCCTCCCAAAGTGCTGGGATTACAGGCTTGAGCCACTGCGCCCGGCCTAAATTTTTTATAGAAATGGGGTTTCACCATATTGCCTAGGCTGGTCTCGAACTCATGGGCTCAAGCAATCGTCCTACCTCGGCCTCCCAAAGTGCTGGGATTACAGGCGTGAGCCGCCTCGCCCAGCCATCTGGGGAGTTTGAATCACCAAAGGTCTACAGTTGGTGCCCCGAATCTCTGGAAACCTCTCAGAGTGTGTGCTGGGTTGGGCTGTGACCCCAAGGTCAACCCTGCCAGGTGCAAACAGGTGCGCAACACCTGCTCCTTCTCAAGCTACCCATTCACTCCGCCTACGGGAGCCTCTTCTTCCTGTATCCCATGTCCTCTTCCCTCCCCCACACTCGGCCAGGTCTGCTGGGCTCATGCCCTTTCTCCCTTCCACATTGGCCCCAGCACAGGCATGAGGGTCATCAGGACTCTCATCTCCATATCTGTCCCCTTAGGGCTTGGAATTGAGCCACGTGCAGGCACCCGGGGCCTGGCGGTTCCCACACAGCTGCTGGGCTCTCATGTCCCTGCCTCCCAGCTTCGCATCCACAGTATGTGGGGCAGCCAGTGCCCAGATCTGAAGACGTCCCTGCCCCGTCCACCTCTGCCTTCTCATCAGCTTTCTGCCTTGGCTCCTCCTCCTCCGTACCCGTTCTTCCAGTTGGTTTGAGCCTTGGCCACAAGGCGACCAGC
>NC_045449.1:2754991-2755663 GCF_002776525.5 Piliocolobus tephrosceles
TACCCGTTCTTCCAGTTGGTTTGAGCCTTGGCCACAAGGCGACCAGCTATTGTGTTTTTGCTGCGTACCAGGCACTGTGCTAAGTGCTTTCTGGGCCTTATGGATAACACCCCGTGAGGTAGATAGTAGTCACACTGTTTTACAGATGAGGAAGCTGAGGCACAGAGAGGTGAGATAACCTGACCGTGTAGTGAACCGGAGTGGTGCTGGAGTATTGATCAGCAGGAGTATTGATCAGCAGGAGTATTGATTAGCAATTGCATCCCGTTCCCCTCTCCCTGCAGCCCCTGGCAACCACTCATCACCGTTCTGTGGATTTGCTTGTTCTGTGGATTTCATGGAACTGGAGTCACACAGCACGTGGCCTTTTGTACCTGGCTCCTGTCACTTGGCACCGTGCTTCCTAGGCGCATCCGTGTTGTAGCATGCATCAGTTCTTCATTCCTTTTCTTTCTATTGTCCTTATAGTCATAAGCTATCATTGTTTGTTTTTATTTTTATTTTAAAATTTAATTTAATTAATTTATGTTTTTGAGACGGAGTCTCTCTCTGTCGCCCAGCCTGGAGTGCAGTGGCGCGATCTCGGCTCACTGCAAGCTCCGCCTCCCAGGTTCATGCCATTCTCCTGCCTCAGCCTCCTGAGTAGCTGGGACTACAGGCGCCCGCCACTAT
>NC_045449.1:2765663-2791330 GCF_002776525.5 Piliocolobus tephrosceles
GCAGTGGCGCGATCTCGGCTCACTGCAGCCTCCACCTCCTGGGTTCAAGCGATTCTCTTGCCTCAGCCTCCTGAGTAGCTGAGACTACAGACACCCGCCACCACACCCGGCTAATTTTTGTATTTTTAGTAGAGACGGGGTTTCACCATGTTGGCCAGGCTGGTCTGGAACTCCTGACCTCAGGTGATCCACCCACCTCGGCCTCCCAAAGCACAGGGATTACAAGTGTGAGCCACGGTGCCCAGCCAGCCTTCCCTGCTTATAAGGACACTGGTCCTATTGAATTAAGGACCATCCTATCGACCTCATCTTGACGTGATTATATGTGTAAAGACCCAATTTTCAATCAGGTTCTATTCATAGATACTGGGGGTTAGAACTTCAATGTATCTTTTTTGGGGGACACAGGGTGACCCATAACAGGCAGTTAGCTCTTAAACAAGAGGGAGGGCTGGAGCCAAGAGTGAGGATGGTACAATGTGGCCCTTGTCCCCCATCGATGCCACTCGAAGCCATCTGTATACCAAGGCAGGGTGGGTCCTACCTTGTGACCTAGAGCCTGTGTGTAGTTCTGATTTTTTAAATTTTAATTTTAATTTAATTTAATTTAGTTTAATTTAATTTAATTTTATTGGGACAGAGTCTTGCTGTGTTGCCCAGGCTGGAGTGTGGTGGTGCAATCTTGGCTCATTGCAACCTCCGCCTCCTGGGATCAAGCGATTCTCCTGCCTCAGCCTCCCGAGTAGCTTGGATGACAGGCACGTGCCACCACGCCCAGCTAATTTTTGTATTTTTAGTAGAGACGGCGTTTTGCCATGTTGAACAGGCTGGTCTTGAACTCCTGACCTCAAGTGATCCGCCCCGCCTCAGCCTCCCAAAATGGTGGGATGACAGGCGTGAGCCACCGCTCTGGGCCCAGTTCAGATGATTGTGAGGGTGGCAGTCATGCCTTCTGCCCACCCTGGCACCCCCTGTGGAGTCATGGACACAGCACTGTAGCTTGCATGAGGCTGGTCACCACTGGTGCTCATGTCTGCTCTAGCGCCATCCAAGCTCCCAGGCATCATTCGGGAAATCCTTCTGGTCAGAAGCTGCCTTGTATTCCGACTTGAGAGTCCGCCTCACTTCCTAGAGAGCGGCCCCAGGAGCTTAGCCAGCGTCCAGTAGAGACCGGCCCCAGGAGCTTAGCCAGTGTCCAGTAGAGACCGGCCCCAGGAGCTTAGCCAGCATCCAAGGGGAAAGGGCTGGTGCAGGGGAGAGGGGCTCAGCTCAGGGAATGTTGGCTGCTGTGCCCCTTTGACCGGGACGCAGGGCCTTGGACAATAATCTGGTGCCATGGGCGTGGACATCTTGTGCCTGATGGGGAGAAGCAGACGGCATGACTGTGTGTATGAGCGTCCCATGACCGGTGATGTTAAAACCAGCTCTGTTCTCCTCTGGACTGTGTGTGCCTGGAGCGCCAGGGCTGCTGTCCATCAAGGTGCGTGTGAGTCATCTCCAGAGATCCTCTCCTAAGCCCAGAGTAGCCCTATAGCATCTGGTGGGGGCTTGCTTTACTTCCCCACCTGCATGCTTTTCCTTGCCAGGCTCCCAGCCTCACAGAGGAGAAGCCTTCATCTTCACCATGGGCCTTGAGAGGACCCAAGGGTTATGCCCTCCTGCTTGATCATTCTTCCTTTCCCCCATCATGGCTCTCAAAGACCAGGCCCATTGAGGAGGAGCTGTGGCTGTTTGGGAGTGGGCTAGGTGGAGGAGGGGGTGAGCCTCTGGTGGACCCAGCTCTGTTGTGTGCACAGGCAGGTGAGTGTCTGGCAGAGCAGCCAGGCTGGAGCCTATGGTGGTAACGTCCAAGGTCGTACATGGAAGGAGGCTGGAAGCTCTAGCTGAGAGGTAACAGGAGCTGGTTCCTGCCTTTGTGTGTGTGAGTGTGTGCACACACCTAGGTGCTGTCTTGGCCTGATGGTTTCTTGAGCCAGTTGCAGCCCTGGATCAGGCGGGAGGGTCCCCCCTCTCCAGCTGTCAAAGCTTATATCAATAAGGTCCAGGAAGAAAGAAGGAGGAAGGGAGATGGGGAGGAGAAGACAGGGATCGCCAGGTTCAGGTTAACGGGGTGGAATGGGTCCTCTGCCAAGCCAGGTAGTCCCCAGGCCCTTCATCTGGCTCCCTAGTTGACCACAGGGAAGGGTGGTCAACCGCAGGGGCAGGCAGGGGTACACATGACCCTGTGGATCTAGCGTGGAAGTGTTCTCAGCCCGGTCCTGCCCCGTGGGCCACGGGGAGCCAGGCAGGATGCGGTCTGGGCCTGGAAAGCTGGAGGGCTGGGCTCTGTAGGGAGGCTGGGTTTCCATCATGAAGGTGCGGGGTTGGAACTGTCGCTTCGCTGGCAGGACTTGGGCTGGGAAGAGGCGCAGAAGGATTCTCCAGAGGTGGCAGTGGGGGTGCTTTGGTCATTTACGCAGGACCTGGGGGTTGGGCTGACTCTCGGCTGCTTCAGAGTGGGGCTCTCTAGAGGAGGAAACACGTGTAAAGTTGGGGGCTTTGATGGCTCAGCCTGGCCCTCTTCGGCTTTTAATACGGTTCTCCCAGCCCCTTCGTCCCCTCCTGGGTACAGCCGGGGCTTGTTCAGGACACTGGAGTCCCTCGCTCGGGGATTCCCCAGGCTCTGCCCAGCTGGCCCTGTTGTGCAGCCGTGGCTCCGAAGGCTGATCCCATGCCAGACAGTCTGCCTGGTGATGGGGCCACAGACAGCACTCCCCGGTCACCAGCGAGGGCCAGATGGAAAGTGGGGAGTGTGTGAGCGCGGCAAACTCGTCGCAGTCATGTTGCCATGGCGACACAACTCTGTTTAGCTGCCTGTCCACTGTCCTAGCCCACACGGACTAAATTAAGTTTTACCTGCAGTTGCACGGCAGGCAGCCCTGTCTCCCGAGGACAGCTGTTTGACCAGGGCCTGTGTGTGTGTGTGCGCGTGTGTGTGCGTGTGTGTGTGTGTGTGTGTAGAGGGGCTCAAGAGAGAATCCCCGTGTGTGCGTATGTGTGCGTGTGTGTGTGTGTCTGTGTGTGTGTGTGTGTGTGTATGTGTAGAGGGGCTCGAGAGAATGAATCCCCGTTTCTCCCCTCCTCTTCTCCCACCCAGCCCCACGCCTGGGTGTCTTTAGCCCCGTGGTTCTCAGACCACCGTGCGGCAGAATCACCTGGAGAACTCGTTGGAGCGCAGGTTCCCAGGCTCATCAGTGGAGAGTCTGGTGTGCACCAGCGAATGTGCATATCTTTCAAGTTCCCAGGTGCCGCTGGTGGTCCAGGGACCATACTTAGAGTAGCACTGCTTTAGATTTTGGTGCATCGCAGTAAAGAAAATGCTCCTGGCCGGGCGTGGTGGCTCACGCCTATAATCCCAGCACTTTGGGAGGCCGAGGCGGGCGGATCACGAGGTCAGGAGATCGAGATCATCCTGGCTAACACGGTGAAACCCCATCTCTACTAAAAATACAAAAAATTAGCCGGGCGAGGTGGCGGGCGCCTGTAGCCCCAGCTGCTCGGGAGGCTGAGGCAGGAGAATGGCGTGAACCCGGGAGGCGGAGCTTGCAGTGAGCTGAGATCGCGCTACTGCGCTCCAGCCTGGGAGACACAGCGAGACTCCGTCTAAAAAATAAAAAAGAAAAGAAAATGCTCCCAACTATGGTTTCTGCATTTTTTTTTTTGGAAACAGAGTTTCATTCTTGTTGTCCAGGCTGGAGTGCAGTGGCGCAATCTCGGCTCACTGCACCCTCCACCTCCTAGGTTCAAGTGATTCTCCTGCCTCAGCCTCGCAAGTAGCTGGGACTATAGGCGTGCATCACCACGCCCAGGTAATTTTTGTATTTTTAGTAGACACGGGGTTTCTCCATGTTGGTCAGGCTGGTCTCAAACTCCTGACTTCAGGTGATCCGCCTGCCTTGACCTCCCCAAGTGCTGGGATTACAGGCATGAGCCACCCAGCCCAGTCTGCATTGTATGTTAAACTGTGTCCCAGAGCCTAGTGACTCTTGGAGGAGAGAAGGGAAGGCGCAGGCAGGTCCTCACTCACCTCTTTTGGCCTCTTCACAGGAAGCAGGAGCTGGCCAACAGCTCGGATGTGACCCTCCCAGACCGGCCGCTCTCCCCTCCTCTCACAGCACCTCCCACCATGAAGGTAAGAGGCTTTGATTCAGGAAGGCAGGGAGGGGAGCGCGTGGGGAAGTCGTGAGGCCTTGCTGTGGCTTCGGCTCCGGGCCCAGCAGCGTCCGTTGCAGTGTGCCTGTGGAGTGTCCTGACCCCTCGGAGGAGGCGACGTCCAGTTAAGCTCCAGTTAAGCACCAGTGAGGGGGCAGTGTGACAGGAGACTCAGGGTGTCTGTGTCAAGGGGCGGTGAGGACATTGACTGGGGTTGAAATGGGGTTGGCAGGACTCTTGGTAATTGGTAGTGGAGTTTGGGAACAAGGGGCCCAGCCAGGAGGAAGTCGGGGGACAGAAGGCGGCTGCCCAGAAGGACTGCCCGGGGGCTGGGCTGTGGCCCTCCTGGGACTTGAAGGGTGCCTGCATGCTGCTCTGCCGGCCTCTGGCTGGCCCTTCTGAGCTGGGCCTGTTCACGCCAGAACCCGTGGAAGGGTTGGCTGGAGGTTCGGGTCGGGGCGGCAGTTATTTTCCTATCAGCACTTCCTTCGTGAGCCGTTTTCCTGGGGAGACCACAGTCTAGGCCGCCAGGCCCAGGACCTTCTCACTCCTGGACGGGAGCCGAGGGAGCAGTGCCTTCCAGCCACCATGACCTTCCCCCATCTCTTTTCAGTCCGACGCCTTGGTAGGATGGCCACACAGTCCTGAGCTGGTCCTCAGAGAAGATTTTTGGCTCAGCCAGTGTTTCTGTATAGGCTGGCAGGCATGCTCTCTCTCCCTCCCTCCCTCCTTCACACTCTGTGGGGTGAGTGAGGACTAGCGCTGAAGAAGTCACCTGCCCCTTGAGTCATCTGAGGGGACATCTAGGCCAGCTCCTCTCTCTGTCCTGGGGCCCTGCTCTGAGTGGCTCACGGGATCATCAGACATCTCTTCCTCACTGCTCTGTGTTACCCCTCCTCTGCCCTAAACCTAATCTTTTGCAAGATGACGACCCATAGGAAGCAGATAAAACCCATCCATCTTCCTGCTGTTGTCCTGTATCTGATGCCCATCACACACAGAGCCACGCGGTATGCCTCGAGGAGCCTACGTGTTGAGGGGCAGCCAGAGCCTGCCCTGGGTGGGTTAAGTGGTCAGCGGTGAGTGGGGGGGCAGGACAGGGTATAGTACCCAGGGGGCAGTGGAAGCCAGACCACCTTCACTAGCCTAGTGTCTGCCCCAGCACCCAGCTCAGTGTTGGTATCTGAGCCAGGTGCCAGCCCGGCCCTTTGCACAGGGTAATGCTAAGAAGCCTGTTACCATTCCGAGTGTCCCGTTGGTCTACAAAGGTGGCTGTGGGATGCGTGTCTCTGTCCTCAAGGATGGCAGGAGTTTGCAGGGAGAACTCTGACAGTCTCGCAGGAGGAGTCCCTGAATTTTCTTGGCCGACTTCACTTACTTATGCACTAATTTAATTCATTTAATACCCAGTATTTATTTGAATTTTGTATTAGTTAGGACTCTTGGTTGTAAGTGACAGAAACATAACTCACTCTGGCTTAGGCATAAAAGGGAATTTTTTGCCTTTGTAATTGCAAGCATAGACGGCAGGCATGACTGCATCCACGAGATCATTCTCATTCCTTCTCTCTTCTGTGTTGGTTTCATTCTCTGTCAAGCTGCCTTTGTGGTGGCCAGATGGTGACAGCAGCTCCTACCTGCAAAGTAACTCCAGTGCAAAGAAAAGTATTTTTTTTCCCCCAGTAGTTCTAACAAAGTCCCAGGGAAGAAGCTCATTGGCTGGCTTAGGTCACGTGTTTGTCCCTGAACCAATCACTGTGACCAGAGAGATGAAAGGCTCTGATTGGCCAGACCTGGGTCTCATGACCACCCACCTAAACCATAAGAACTGAGAACTAGGGGATTAGGACCTAGAGGAAAATGGCAGTGTTGCCATGAGAAGCAGGGGAAAGGGATGCAGGGCAGGCAAGACCCACAGCTTTCCGCCACATGTGCTCCTGCTCATCCAGCCCAGTGCTGGGTTCTGGGGACCTTGTAGTAAACCAGACGTTGTGGTCCCTGCTCTCCTAGACCTTGTAGTCTAGCTAGGGAGCCAAAAATGGAAAAATAATGTCAGGAATGAGGGCTGGACAGTTAAACACGGTGAATATTCTAAAGGAGAAGCACAGCATAGCTCAGGGGGAACGTGAGGTTAGGAGGTGGGCGGACTCTAACCTAGTCTCGGAGAGGGTCAGGTAGGGCTTTTTGTTAGGAAAGGATGTTTAAGCTGAGCCCTGAAAATTGGATAGGTGCTAGTTAGGCTAAGGTGGAGTCCGAGTGGAGGAGAGTGTTCTAGATTCTTGCTATTCAAAGTGAGGCCAAGGGACCAGCAACACCTGCATTATTTACGAGTCCCTTAGAAATGCAGACTCTCAGGTTCCACCCCAGGCCACCGAATCAGAGTCAGCTTTTTATTTTTTTTTGAGACGGAGCCTTGTTCTGTCACCGGGCCAGAGTGCAGTGGCGCGATCTTGGCTCACTGCAACCTCTGCCTCCTGGGTTCAGGCGATTCTCCTGCCTAAGCCTGCCGAGTAGCTGGGACTACAGGCGCACACCACCACACCTGGCTAATTTTTGTATTTTTAGTAGAGACGGGGTTTCACCATGTTGGCCAGGATGGTCTCGATCTCTTGACCTTGTGATCCGCCTCCCTCAGCCTCCCAAAGTGCTGGGATTACAGGTGTGAGCCACCGTGCCGAGCCCATAGTCAGCATTTTACCGTCATTTCACGGTGATTTGTATACACACGGCAGCTTGAGAAGCACTGCTGTGGGCCTCTGCACATGCCCTCAGGCAGTCGAGAGAGAGAAGGCGGCACCAAGAGGAACTGGAAGGAGATCAGGCTGGCTGGTGAAGCCAGAGTTAGCGTTGGAGAGGCTGGGCATGTAGGCAGGGACCAGATCAAGCAGACGCTTGGACATTTTGCTGAAGATTTTAGAGTTTATTCCTAGTTAGGAGCACTGGAGTCATGATGATATTACCCAGAGGATTAAGATGAGACTTTTGGAAAATCACGCAGCGTCATATGGCAAATGCGTGGCAGGGAACAGAGTGGAGAGGGGATGAGCCGGGTCTGTTGCAGGATCCAGGGGAGAGGATGGAAGGCTGACTTGGAGGGGCCGGTGGGGTGGTTTGGAAGTGGTTGGAGCTCAGATTTTGCAGGTGGTAAATTGATGAGATAGGAGATTTGGGAAGAAGGAGGCGGCAAGAATGGCTCCCAGGTTTGTAAGCACTAGATACGTGGGACATCCGTTCTCTGAGATAAAGGTTGGTGCAGGAGGGAGGGTTAGGATTCAGTTCTTCTTCTTTTAAATTAAAAACAATTTTTTAAGGGACAGGGTCGTGCTCTGTCACTCAGCCTGGAGGGTAGTGGTTCATTCCTAGGTCACTGCAACCTCCCACTTCCTGGGCTCAAGGGATCCTCCCATCTTAGCCTCCCGAGTAGCTGGGAATATAGGCACGTGCCACCGAGCCCAGCTAATTTAAACATTTTCTGTAGAGATGAGGTCTTGCTGTGTTGCTCAGGCTGGTCTCAGATTCTTGGGTTCAAGCCATCCTCCCACCTTGACCTCCCAAAGTGCTGGGATTACAGGTGCGAGCCACCGCACCTTGTCGAGGGGTCAGCTCTAAGTTGGATATGCCTGAAGCTCAGAAGAACATTCTGGGCTGGAGGTAAAAATCTGGGAGCCCTTCTCCTAGAGAAGGGAATGGAAGCTTTGGGATGAGTGAGCTCTCCAGGGAGAGGATGGAGTGAGAAGAGAGGTTCCTGGGTCAGCACCTTGAGGGAACCCCCCAGGTAAAGGCTGGTGCTGGGGTCTCTGCAGAGGAGGCTGGGCCAAGACATGGAGGGAGGAGCATTTCATGGTGGTGGGACTGGCAGCGGTGTCAGCTGCTGCTGAGAAGCCAAGTATGGTGCAGAGTGCACAGTGGCCACTGGGTTCCGTGGCCTGGCAGTTGCTGGGGATGTAACTCAGACCAGCCCTGGGAGGGGTGGGGTGGACAGCAGGGGAGCCTGGAGCGCGAGGAAATGTGGAAAGGAGGGAGTGAGGCAGGGGTGCTCAGGAATCTGGACCACAGCAGGGATTATTTTTAACACATTCTTTCAAAAAATGATTTATGAGCATCTACCGGGTGCCTGCCCCTGCTGTGCTCTCCCATGACAGGCTGTCGGGAGGGGCCTCAGGAAGGCCCGGAGCAGAGCAGCCTCAGGGAAAACTCAGCAGCTGTAGTCAGGAGATGTCCCTCCTTCCTCCTCCCTTGTGTTCTGTCCTCCTCTTTGAGCTCAGCTCAGGAATTTCCCAGCCTGTGACTTTACTGCCCAGACCCCAAGTGCAAGGTCAGAGCTGGGAACAGAGGAAGATGCGAGGGATTGTCGTGGGAACTCAGACTGGGTGGGTTCCTTCTGTGGTTGGGGATGGGGGTCAGTGTGTGTGGTGTGCCTGGCCCGAGGGGTCTCTTTGTAACTGTCATTTCGGTTCCTTCTGTGCCTCAGACAGCCTGTGGCCGCCGACAGGAGTCTGTCTATGGCGAGGACGTTTTTTTCCCTTTGTGCGAAAGCTAACCGCCCATAGGGGTTTAAAACCACAATCCTTACCTTCCACCAGCCTGCTCACCACAGGAGTGTCCCATCACAAAAGTGATGACATTGATGAAATAATATTGCGACTCCTGCTTGCAGGCTGTCCGATTCTTTCCCTAACTTGAGTTCCCAGAGCACAGCGACTGTGTCCTATTCTTTGGGGCCCCCAGGCCCTGGCTTAGGTTGGGGACCTGGGACTTGTTTTATGGTTGCTGACTGTAAGGGACGTCTCGGTCAGGGGAGCTTGTTCTGCTCCTGACCCTCCACTCCTCTGGTTCTGGCTGGATCTTACATCCCAGCAGACCTGGGCTCCACCTGCCACATCCCTGTCCTAGGGACAGGGTGAGGTGAGGCCAGGCCTCTGCTTGGTTGACACCTCCCAGGTTATTATAGCACACTGAGGCCAGAGACGCCCTGGGTAGAGGGCGGCCTCTCTCCGAGGGTCCCTGGCCCTGAGGGTTCGTGAATCGGTTCTCTGTTCTTTGAGCCTCGGGCAGTGGGAGAACGCTTCACCTGGTTCTCTTGGCGGGGCAGGCTCAGGGAGGGCGTGGCAGGGGTACCTCTTTGGTTGATTAGCTCGGGAGTCACAGGAGTTTGGGAATGGACAGTCCGTTTCCTTCATAGGTAAACGGGAAGCCGCGAGGTAGGAAATGACTCTCCGAAGATAACACCGAAGACGGCTATGTTCCTCCTCTAGTCAATAGAATCAGTTACATTCTTCATTTTTATTTTTATTTTTGAGATGGAGTCTCTGTCGCCCAGGCTGAATGGAGTGCAGTGATGTGATTTCGGCTCACTGCAACCTCCGCCTCCCGGGCTTAAGCAGTTCTCCTGCCTCAGCCTCCCGAGTAGCTGGGATTACATGTGCGCACCACCACGCCCCGCTAATTTTTGCACTTTTAGTAGAGACGGGGTTTTGCCATGTTGGCCAGGCTGGTCTTGAACTCCTGACCTCAAGTGATCCGCCAACCTCGGCCTCCCAAAGCGCTGGGATGACAGGCGTGAGCCACCACGCCTGGCCCAGGATAAGTTAAATTCTAAGACCCAAACTAGTTTTGGTCAAGTGCTCGTCAGCTCATCTCACGCTTGCGGGCCCAGGGACGGCCTCTCGTGGCTCTCCCACTGGGAAGGGCTGGCTGAGCAGTAGCTGGCCTCCAGCCTGAGAGTCTCCCCCGCGCTCCCCCTGGGCCCCCACCCTCACTGGCGTGCCTGCTGCTACCCCTCCTGTATGCACCCTCCCCCACCTCTTTGCTGTTTGTTTTTCAAGGGGAATTTTTTTTTCTGTTAATATGAAGCTGATAAAAAGCAACCAAAGAGATGCTGACCAGATGGGCTGAATGAGATCCCAGTTGCCAGCCAGAGCTCAAACTGGCTGGTGCCGGATGGGCTGGGAGAGGGGCTTGGGGCTGAGTCTGTGGGAATTGCCGTGGGTGGTTTCCAGGCCCACATTTTTTTTTTTTTAGGAAGCTGGTTTTCGTGCCCCAGTGGGTCAGCAGGCATTTAGGGAGGGCCATTGGTGTGCCCGGAATTGTGCTGGGTCCTTTGGGGTCACATCGAAGCTGCAGTCCTTTACCTTCAGAGAGCCTGCTGTCTACAGGGGCCCTAACTGAGCGGGAGAAACCAGGTGGCTCAGCGTGTGACAAGGCTCAGATGTGAAATGTGGCTTCTCAGTGGGGAGGAGAGGAGGGGAAACGCTATATGGGGAGGTGGGATAGGGTGGGGTGGGGTGGGGCAGCCAGAAGGGGCCCTAATGGCAAGCATGGGGGGTCGGGGTGACCCCCTGGGATCATAGACAGTAAAACCGTCCCAGGCCCTGTGAAGTCAAAGGGTTGATTCTCCTGATTCTCTCGGCGCTCACGGGAAGGACACAGGGCATGTCATTGATGTTCACTCTGCTGGGGCTTGACCTGACCTTGTCCCTGGAGCCGCACCAGGCCCGGGGTGCTGGCTCGGTCAGCTGGGAGGTGGTCCTTGCTCAGCCTTCCACACCCTTCTTTGTGCAAGTCTGAGGCCAGCCGCTCTCAGACCTTCTGCTTTCCAGAAGAGGATAATGGAGGCTTGAAGTTCCCACTGCAGGGACCAGGAGAAAGTCTTGTTCCTCCCTCGCTCCTTGGCGTGTGGCTCTCCACGGCCAGCGAATGCCCCCATCGCCTCCATGCTAGGTAAGGCAGGTGTGCAAGCTCCCTATGCCGGGGAAGAGAATGGAGATCAGGGGATCCTCCTCCTTGCCCCTCTCTGTCCCTCTGGGCAGAGCTGGGCAGGGCCTCCCTTTCCAGCTCATGGGTTGCCCACCAGCCACCTTCTCTCCCTGAGGTCGGGGGGTGGCGTGGGGGGCTTCTGTTCCAGCTTGTAGCACGGCCCCCGGCCAGATTTCATCTCTCTTGTTTGTTCCTGGTTCCTGTCTCCTTCTTCTGTTAGGCTGCGTGAGGAGACTATCCCCCAGTCAGGGTTGAGTGACAGTGTCAGCCCTCCTTACATCCACCGGCTTTGGATGGATGAAGGGAGGAGGCATTTGTGGGAGGGTTGATGGGAGCCTTTTTGGGCTGGGGCAGGAAGGGCTGAAGGACATCAGCAAGGAGGTTGGTTTTTTGTTTGTGTGTTTTTTGAAACGAAGTCTTGCTCTTGTCCCCCAGGCTGGAGTGCGATGCTCCCGAGTAGCTGGGATTACAGGCATGAGCCCCCATGCCCGGCTAATTTTTGTATTTTTAGTAGAGACGAGGTTTTGCCATGTTGGCCAGGCTGGTCTCGAACTCCTGACCTCAGGTGATCCACCTGCCTCAGCCTCCCAAAGTGCTGGGATTACAGGCATGAGCCACCGTGCCCAGCCAGGAGGTTTAGTTTTTCTCTCTTGAAGAAACTTGGAGGCCAGGTGCTGTGGCTCATGCCTGTAATCCCAGCACTTTGGTAGGCCAAGGCAGGTGGATCACCTGAGGTCAGGAATTTAAGACCAACCTGACCAACATGGCAAAACTCCATCTCTACTAAAAACACAAAAAATTAGTCGGACGTGGTGGTGAGTGCCTATAATCCTAGCTACTTGGGAGGCTGGGGCAGGAGAATGGCATGAATCTGGGAGGAGGAGCTTGCAAGTGAGCCAAGATCACGCCACCGCACCTCAGCCTGGGCAAGAGAGTGAGACTCCATCTCAAAAAAAAAAAAAAAAAAAAGAAAGCCCTGTACAGGGACAGGAGAGGACAGATATTTATTTCCACATTCCTACTGCTGGAGGGAGGCCCTTGCTGGAACTCTGTGGGTCCTGGGAGAGTCACCTCTGGTCTCTACATCGACTGCGTTTCTTTTGCCGCTCCGGACATGGTTGGGACACAAGGCCGTCTCCTCAGGAGCCACCGCCCATTGTTCTCTCAAGTCCATCCAGGAGCCAAGGGAAGTTCACATCTGATTTAAGGCAGGCATGAGGAAGGGCTTATTTGGCTACTGAGGGTGAGGATGCTAACTGGGAGGCTTTAAGAACATGGAGATGTTAGCTGGGCATGCTGGCACATGCCTGAAATCCCTGCATTTTGGAAGGCTGAGGCAGGAGGATCACTTGAGGCCAGGAGTTTGAGACCAGCCTGGGCAACACCTGGGTGAGACCCCATTAATACAAAAAATTAAAAAATTAGCTGGGCCTAATGGTTCATGCCTGTAGCCTCAGTTACTCTGGAGGCCAAGGTGGGAAGGTGGATTGAGCCCAGGAGATGGAGCTTGCAGTGAGTTGGGATTGAGCCACTGCACTTTAGCCTGGGTGACAGAGCAAAACCCTGTTTCAAAAAAAAGAAAGAGGCCAGGCGCGGTGGCTCATGCCTGTCATCCCAGCACTTTGGGAAGCCGAGGCGGGCAGATCACGAGGTCAGGAGATCGAGACCATCCTGGCTAACACGGTGAAACCCCGTCTCTACTAATAACACAAAAGAAAATTAGCCGGGTGTGGTGATGGGCTCCTGTAGTCCCAGCTACTCGGGAGGCTGAGGCAGGAGAATGGCGTGAACCCGGTAGGCGGGGCTTGCAGTGAGCTGAGATCATGCCACCGCACTCCAGACTGGGCGACAGAGCGAGACTGTCTCAAAACAAAAAAAAAGAAAAAGAAAAAGAAAAAAGAACATGAAGATGTCTGCATGTGCACCTATGTACCTGCACGCGTCTCCCTCCTCATCTGTGCACACCTGAGCATGTGCATGTTTTCTCTGATTCTGTTCATGTTTTAAGGCCGACTCACTTATGCTTCTTGAAGATTACTCTAGGTGTCACTGAAATTTTAAAAATTTGCAGACGTGGAAATGCGTTAAGTCTTAACTGTATTGTATACTTTGACTAATGATACACCCACGTGACCCATACCTTGATCAAGAAACAGGACATTTCTGCCACCCCAGAAAGTTCCCATGTCCTGACCCAGTTAATCATAACTGACCCCTTGAGGACCACTGAGTATTCTGATTTTTTTCCTTTTTTTTTGAGACAGAGTCTTACTGTCGCCCAGGCTGGAGTGCAGTGGCCGGATCTCAGCTCACTGCAAGCTCCACCTCCTGGGTTCACGCCATTCTCCTGCCTCAGCCTCCAGAGTAGCTGGGACTACAGGCGCCCGCCACCTCGCCTGGCTAGTTGTTTTTTGTATTTTTTTAGTAGAGACGGGGTTTCACCGTGTTAGCCAGGATGGTCTCGATCTCCTCCTGACCTTGTGATCCGCCCGTCTTGGCCTCCTAAAGTGCTGGGATTACAGGCTTGAGCCACTGCGCCCAGCCTGATTTTTTTCAGAAATGAGTTTTGTCTGTTCTAGAACTTAATTTTTCTTTCTTTTTCTTTTTCTTTTTTTTTCTTTTGAGACGGAGTCTTGTTCTGTTACCCAGGCCAGAGCACAGTGATGTGATCTCTGCTCACTGCAACCTCTGTCTCCTGGGTTCTAGCGATTCTCCTGCCTCAGCCTCCCCAGTAGCTGGGATTACAGGTGTCCGCCACCACTCCCGGCTAAGTTTTTTGTATTTTTAATAGAGATGGGGTTTTACCATGTTGGCCAGGATGGTTTTGAACTCCCAACCTCAAGTGATCCGCCTTCCTCAGCCCCCCAAAGTGCTGGAAATACAGGTGAGAGCCACCGTGCCTGGCTGGAGACTGTTTATATGAAACAGCTACACTATTTGCCAAAGGGTCAGGCCATTTTATATCCTCACCGGCAATGTCATTGGAGGTCTGGCTGCTCCACATCCTCACCAACGTTTGCCATTGTTGGTTTTCACAGTTTTAGACACTTGAACGGTGTCTCATTGTGGTTTTAATCCACATTTTCTCATGAATAATGATGTTGAATATTTTTCATATTGACTATTTATTGACTATTCTTATAGTTCTTTTTGCCCTTCCTCCCCCCTTTAAAATTCAGTGTCTTCTTATAGGTGTTCTTTACATATTCTAGTCAAGTTCATTTCTTTTCTTCTTCTTTTTGTTTTTTTTTTTTTTTGAGATGGAGCTTCGCTCTGTTGCCCAGGCTAGAGTGCAGTGGTGCGATCTTGGCTCCCTACAAACCTTCACCTCCTGGGTTCAAACGATTCTCCTGCCTCAGCCCCCCAAGTAGCTGGGATTACAGGTGCCCGCCACCACACCTGGCTAATTTTTAAATTTTTAGTAAAGATAGGGTTTCACCATGTTGGCCAGGCTGGTCTTGAACTCCTGACCTCATGATCCGCCCGCCTCAGCCTCCCAAAGTGCTGGGATTATAGGTGTGAGCCACTGCACCTGGCCTTCTTCTTTTTAAAAATAGAGATGGGGTCTCACTCTGTCGCCCAGGCTGGTCTCAAACTCGTGGCCTCAAGTGATCCTCCTGCCTGGACTCCCAATTTGTTGGGATTACAGGCTTGAGCCACCATTCCTGACCCCTTTCTTTTTTTTTTTTCTTGTTTTTAGTTTTTGGATATAGGGTCTCACTTTGTTACGCAGGCTAGAGCGCAGTGGTACGAACATGGCTCACTGCAGCCTCAACCTCCTGGGCTCAAGCCATCCTCCCACCTCAGCCCCCCAAGTAGCTGGGACTACAGGCTTGTGCCACCATGCCCCACTAAGTTTTGAATTTTTTTGTAGAGAGAGATAGGGTTTCACCCTGTTGCCCAGGCTGGTCTTGAACTCCTGAGCTCCAGCGATCCGCCCACCTCGGCTTTCCAAAGTGCTGGGATTACGGGCATGAGCCAACGCGCCTGGCCCATTTCTTTTCTTAACAGTGTCTTTAATGAGCAGAAGTTTTAATTTTGATGATGTCTAATTATGGACTCTTTTCCTTTTATGTCTGTAGCTTTGTGTGTCCTAAGAAGTCTTTGCTTACCCCAGCTCACAAAGATTTCCTTCCATGTATTCTTTTAGGAGCTTTATTTTTATTGATTTATTTTTTTGAGACGGAGTCTTGCTCTGTCACCAGGCTGGAGTGCAGTGGCACCATCTCGGCTCACTGCAACTTCTGCTTCCTGGGTTCAAGTGATTCTCGTGCCTCAACTTCCCGAGTAGCTGGGACTACAGGCGCCCGCCACCACACCTGGCTAATTTTTTTGTATTTTTAGTAGAGACGGGGTTTCACCATGTTGGCCAGGATGGTCTCGATCTCCTGACCTCGTGATCCGCCCGCCTCGGCCTCCCACAGTACTGGGATTACAGGCATGAGTCACCGCGCCCGGCTAGAAGCTTTATTATTTTAGCTCTAGGTCTAAGATAAACTTGTTTTAATTTAATTATGTATGACAGTATGTTGGGGTCTAGGTTCATTTATTGCCGTATGGATATTCTGTTGTTCCGGTACTGTATGTTGAAAAGACTTTCCTTTCCTTGTTTAATTGCTTTGGTGCCTCAGTCAAATCTCTGCCAGGCATGGACGCGCACACGTGTGTTTGTTTAGTGTCTCTTCCACCATGGTGTTTCTCTGCACCAGGGATGGAAAATACGTGACGTCCGTGCCGTCAGTCCACCGTTCGGCTCCATGGCAGATATTGGTAATTGATCACGGTCCTCTTTCCCAAGAGCTTAGACGTCGTCTCAGAATCCTGTTCAGCAAAGCACTGTAGGCAGCCACTGGCAGTCAGTGTTGTCATTTGAGATAAATTCCTTCTGGCATCTCTGATTGAAATCGTCACAAGAGGTTGAGTTATTTGCTGGAGGTCCCATAGCTAGTGAGTGGCAGAGCCAGGATGTGGGCTCAGGTTTGTCTGTGTGGCTCTGAAGCCTGTGCTGTCATCCCCACCTCTACAGACTGCTTTGCATGAATCATTTGAACAGGTCACTGAATCTCCCTGACCTCCAGTCTCTTCACTTATGTAATAGTAATAGGGATGGTGGCCACCAGGAGGAGTGGGTGTGAGTAGGAGTGGGTGTGAGCAGTAATGAGGTCATCACAAAGTCGCTAGTGGAGCATCAGACACGTAGGTGCTCAGTGATGGATTGTGATGATGGCGATAATGGCAATGATGGTCTGTGACGATGGCGATGATGACAGTGATGGTCTGTGACGATGGCGATGATGGCAGTGATGGTCTGTGACGATGGCGATGATGGCGGTGATGGTCTGTGACGATGGCGATGATGGCGGTGATGGTCTGTGATGATGGCGATGATGACAATGACAGCAATGATGATCTAGGTGCAGTTGTTGCCCTTGAGAAACACACAGTCAGGGCTTCTCTCTGGGGAACCCAGAGTAGCTGGCTCATCGGAGTCCCTTGCCTCTTCCTATGTATCCTCGGGCCCCTGGACTTCCAAGCTGGAGGCCCCAAAATAGAGCCACACTTCCTCAAGTTTGCTAATAGAGCACAAGCCACGGGCTTTGGCCTAGGTGTCCAGGCCAGCTGAGCTGTGCTCCTTCTCTTTTTGTGGGAGGAACAGCTGGCTGGGTTCCCAGAATTCTCTTTCTGGGAACCTTCTTGCCGTCTCCATTGATTTTCCAGCCCATCTTTCTTTCCTTTGGATTGGCCAAGTGATCCCCCCTGCCACAGGAGCAGTTAATCCAGCTCTTTTGACCTGGTCCTGGGCCCCTCTGAGGTTCTTCTTAAGAACTTGAAGCAATAGAGAGTTGTAGCTAAGAATACAGTTTCTGGAGCCAGTCTGCCTGGGGTTAAGGCTTCCCCAGTTCTTCTTCTTCTTCTTCTTTTTTTTTTTTTGAGACAGAGTTTTGATCTTCTTGCCCAGGCTGGAGGGCAGTGGCACGATCTCGGCTCACTGCAACCTCTGCCTCCCGGGTTCAAGCGATTCTCCTGCCTCAGCCTCCCGAGTAGCTGGGATTACAGGCATGCGCCACCACGCCTGGCTAATTTTATATTTTTAGTAGAGTTGGGGTTTCTCCATGTTGGTCAGGCTGGTCTCAAACTCCTGACCTCAGGTGATCCACCTGCCTTGGGCTCCCAAAGTGCTGAAATTATAAGTGTGAACCACCATGCCCAGCCATTTTTGGTATTTTTAGTAGAGATGGGGTTTCACAATGTTGGCCAGGCTGGTCTCAAACTCCAGACCTCAGGTGATCCTCCCGCCTCAGCCTCCCAAAGTGCTGGGATTACAGGCGTGAGCCACCATGCATGGCCCCCACCCCTGCTTTTTTAAATTCATTTTTTATTTTGAGATGGAGTCTTGCTCTGTTGCCCAGGCTGGAGTACAGTGGCACGATCTTGGCTCACCGCAACCTCCGCTTCCTGGGTTCAAGCGATTCTCCTGCCTCAGCCTCCCAAGTAGCTGAGATTACAAGCACGCACCAGCATGCCCAGCTAATTTTTATATTTTTAGTACAGATGGCATTTAACCATGTTGACCAGGCTGGTCTCGAACTCCTGACCTCAGGTGATCCACTTGCCTCGGCCTCCCGAAAGTGCTGGGATTACAGGCATAAGCCAATGCACCTGGCCAAAGTTTACCCACTTCTTAGCTATATAACCTCTGTGCATCTCATTTCCTCTTTTGTAGAATAGGGATGTATTAGTCCAGTCTCGCATTGCTCTAAAGTAATACTTGAGACTGGATAATTTATAAAGAAAGGAGGTTTGGCCAGGCGTGGTGGCTCACACCTATAATCCCAGCACTTTGGAAGGCTGAGGTGGGCGGATCATGAAGTCAGGAGTTTGAGACCAGCCTGGCCAATATGGTGAAACCCTGTTTCTACTAAAAATATAAAAATTAGTCAGGCATGGTGGCGGGCGCCTGTAATCCCGGCTACTCAGGAGGCTGAGGCAGGAGAATCACTTGAACCCAGGAGGTGGAGGTTGCAGTGAGTCGAGATCGTGCCATTGTACTCCAGCCTGGGCAACTGAGGGAGACTCGATCTCAAAAAAAAAAAAAGGGCAGTTTAACTGGCTCACAGTTCTGTAGGCTGTACAGGAAGCGTGATGCTGGCATCTGCTTGGCTGCTGGGGTGCCTCAGGAAACTTTTATTTATGACTGAAGGCAAAGCGGGAGGAGGCACGTCACAGGGCCAGAACGGGAGCAAGGGAGCGAGGGAGGGTGCCACACACTTTTAAGCCAGATCTTTTGAGAATTCACTCACAAAGTCGAGGACAGCACCAGCGAGGGGATGGTGCTAAACCGTTCATGAGAAATCCACCCTGTGGTCCAGTCAGCTCCCAGCAGGCCCCACCTCCAGCACTGAGGGTTACAGTCTCATGTGAGATTTGGGTGGGGACACAAACCCAAACTATATCAAAGATAATAAGAGTACCCGGCCGGGCGCGGTGGCTCAAGCCTGTAATCCCAGCACTTTGGGAGGCCGAGATGGGCGGATCACGAGGTCAGGAGATCAAGACCATCCTGGCTAACACAGTGAAACCCCGTCTCTACTAAAAATACAAAAAACTAGCCGGGCGAGGTGGCGGGCGCCTGTAGTCCCAGCTACTCGGGAGGCTAAGGCAGGAGAATGGCGTAAACCCGGGAGGCGGAGCTTGCAGTGAGCTGAGATCCGGCCACTGCACTCCAGCCCGGGCGACAGAGTGAGACTCCGTCTCAAAAAAAAACAAAAAACAAACAAACAAAAAAAAATAAGAGTACCCGCCCTGTGTGGCTGTAGTGAAGATTAATTGAGATGATATGCCTTTATCGCTTAGAACAGAGGTGTGCAGTAAGTGCTACATAAATATCAGTCATTATTATTCCTCCAAAAAACTGTGTTTCTGAAATGTGCGGAGAATAGCAATGCTTAGAGAGACCATCTGCGGGGAAGTACACCAGGTTTTCTGTGAATATAGTTTGTCAGGATGCCCTGATTTCTGCCCTGCCAGATGCCCGCAGCTGAGGGGCCTGTCTGTGGAATGAACAAGGGTTGACATTTTGTGTGAGTCGCCCTACAGGAGCCTTGTGTATCAGACTCAAAACCCTGCCTGATAAATGTGGATGCCCTTGAGGGTCTTGGAAAAAGGCTAAAAACCAGGATCCAGCCCAGCATCTGAGCCAGGCCTGGAGGAAGAAACATATTTCTGAGTTGTGCTTCCAACTCTTGCCTTCTGAATCTGACCTAAACAGGGGCCCCGGGCGGGAGGGCCGGAAAGAACCTGCAGGGTCGCCATCTTCATAACGGTTTTTGGGACTGAGTCGAGACTTGGGTAATTCGGGGTTGTGGAGAGGCCCGAGGCTGGCCTTGGAATATGTTTTATGAGCAGTTTGTCCTCATGAGAAGTTTCTTTCCTAACTCTTTTTGCCTGCAGCTGATATTAAAATGAGTCTGTATTTCCGGGATAGATGCTGACGTTGTGGGGAACATGAGAAAGTGGGGGGGGGGCAGGGCCTAAAAGCCATGGGGGGCCAGGCAGGGGTACAGCTGCCCTTTCAGCCTGAGTGACTCATGGTCTGGGGGTCTGGGCTGATGGTAAAGGTGACCGGCTGCCAGGTCACCTCCTCCTTCCTTCGCCCTCCTTCCTTCGCCCTCTCCGTCTTCCTTTTCTCTTTTTTAATTTTTTTTATTTTTTTTTTATTTTTTGGGATGGAGTCTTGCTCTGTTGCCCAGGCTGGAGTGCAGTGGCACGATCTCGGCTCACTGCATCCTCTGCCCCCTGGGTTCAAGCAGTTCTCCTACCTCAGCCTCCCAAGTAGCTGGGATTATAGGCACCGCCGCCACGCCCGGTTAATTTTTATATTTTTAGTAGAGATGGGATTTTGCCATATTGGCCAGGCTGGTCTCGAACTCTTGACCTCAGGTAATCCACTCGCCTCGGCCTCCCAAAGTGCTGGGATTACAGGCATGAGCCACCACGTCTGGCCTCCTTTTTTCTTTTTGTTTGAGACAGGTTCTCTGTCATTCAGATTCAAGTGCAGTGGTACGATCAGGGCTCACTCTAGCCTTGACCTTCTGGGCCCAAGCAGTCCTCCTACCTCAGCCTCCCAGGGAGCTGGGACCACAGGTGTGCACCACCACGCCCTGCTAGGCTTAAACAGATATATATTTTTTAATTTGTAGAGGCGGGGTCTCCCTGTGTTCCCAGGCTGTCCACTCCCTTTTGTCATGCTCTTCGCCTCTTTCTGCCTGTTGGTGAGCACTCGGCTCTGGCTCACTTCGCTGGCGTTCAGAAGACTTATAGAGCACTTGGCATTCAGGGTGTCGCCCAGCACCCCCTGCCCCGCCCCAGGCATCCCACCTGCCGTTGGAGGCCTGACCAGCCATCCCACCCCAGAACTTAGTCCTTGGGTCTGTGATGTCCCTGCCTGTTTTCAGGTCCTGCCTCTCCCACGGGATGGTGCTGGGTCTGGGTCTTGCCTCTTCCTGGGATTATAGAAACCAGCCGTGTGACATCGTGGAGTTCAGTCATCTTCTGTGAACCTCGGTTTCTTCATTTATAGAACGGAGCTCACCCTGTAGGGTGACTGCAAGGATTAAAGGAGGAAGCAGGTGGACAAGGGCTCCATAAAGTACCAGGCTTCCTGCAGGTGTCAAATATCGGCACATAATGGACACGAGTGGTTGTTATCATGGTCAATATGCCAAACACGCGGAGGGTGGTTCCATTGTTCATCCCGCTCTTCTTCTCTGCCAGCCGCCATAGACGCTTCTCCACTGAGACCGGCCCAGCAGCGGGATGCCGCCAGATTCTGTGTGCTGCCATCCACCCCCACCCGCTACCCCCATTCATGAGTGTCATTTACCTGACACTCAAGCCTGCTGTGTCTGGGGCTTCAGAGGCCAGTGGATGGTGGGTTCTGTATTGCTTCCTGAAGGGATGTACCCTGCATAGATCTGTGCCTCAGTGGGTTCCTCCTGTGCGTGCCCCTCCTGCTGGCTTTTTGCCCCAGGGGCCCCCAGCAGATCTGTGCTCTTGGCTGAGTGTGGAGATGGAGTTTCAGGCCTTGGGGGTAGATTGGATTCCTAGGGTTGCTATATAGCAAATTGCTATGAACTTGATGGGTTGAAATAAAAGGATAAAAGGAATTTCTTTTCTTTTCTTTTTCTTTCTTTTTTGGGACAGAGTCTCACTCTGTCACCCAGGCTGGAGTGCAGTGGCAGGATATTGGCTCACGGCATCTTCTGCCTCCTGGGTTCAAGCAATTCTCCTGCCTCAGCCTCCCAACCAACTGGGATTACAGACACCCGCCACCACACCCGGCTAATTTTTTGTATTTTTAGTAGAGACGGTGTTTCACCACGTTGGCCAGGCTGGTCTTGAACTCCTGATCTCAGGTGATCTGCCCGCCTCAGCCCCCCAAAGTCCTGGGATTACAGGTATGAGCCACCATACCCAGCCAGGAACTGATTTTCTCACAGCTCTGGAGGTCAGAAGTCTGGAATTAAGGTGTCAGCAGGGCCGTGCTCCCATCAGAGGCTCGAGGGGAAGTTCCTTGCCTGTCTCTTCCAGCGCCTGGTGGCTCCAGGCCCATCTCCGGCTGGGGACTCTGCTTTCTCTGTCTTCTTCATGTGGCTCCCTCCTCTCCTCCCTGGGGGTCTCTTCTCAGTGTGTCTCTTTTAAGACACTTGTCTTTGGATTTAGAGCCCACGCGGGTAATCCGGAATGATCTCGTCTCAAACTCCTTCGTATCTTAAAATTATATCTGTTATCTCAGTCTCTTCCGACTGTCACAACAAAATACTTTAGACTTGGTAATTTACAAACAATAGCCATTTATTTCTCACCATGCTGGAGGTCGGGAAATCCCAGATCAAGGCTCCGAGAGACTCGTGATGAAGGCCCACATTCGGCTTCTAAGATGACTCCTTCTTGCAGTGTCCTTGCAGGGAGGAAGGAGGAAGGGCAGGAGGGATTCCCTAGTCCCCCCAGGCCTTCTATGAGGACGTTAATCCAGTCCATGAAGGTGAAAACTTGGCCGGGCGCGGTGGCTCAAGCCTGTAATCCCAGCACTTTGGGAGGCCGAGACGGGCGGATCATGAGGTCAGGAGATCGAGACCATCCTGGCTAACACGGTGAAACCCCGTCTCTACTAAAAAATACAAAAAAAACTAGCCGGGCGAGGTGGCGGGTGCCTGTAGTCCCAGCTACTCGGGAGGCTGAGGCAGGAGAATGGCCTGGACCCGGGAGGCGGAGCTTGCAGTGAGCTGAGATCCGGCCACTGCACTCCAGCCCGGGAGACGGAGCGAGACTCCGTCTCAAAAAAAAAAAAAAAAAAAAGAAAGAAGGTGAAAACTTCATTACCTGGTCACCTCCCCAGACCTCGCCTTCTGATACCATCACCTTGGGAGGGACACGTGCATTCAGCCTGCAGCATGGGTAGAGACCCTTTTTCCGAATAAGGTTACACGCTCAGGTTCCTGGATACGCATATATCTTTCTGGGGGCCACCATTACGGGGTCAGGGCTGCCCTCTCCTGGGAGCTCCTGGCTGGAGCTTGGTGAGGCTCTGAGCTCTGCCAGCACCTGCTCCTCCTTGTGTAGTTGAGTGTCATTCAGGTGAGACTGCAAGGGTGTGTGTGTGAGGTACAGGGTGTGGTGGGGCTGGGAGGACCTGGTGCAGCTCCAGCTCACACAAATGGGGCAGAGCATGACCTTCCCATCCCTGCTGCCCCGGGACCTGGTACATACAGGGCCCATGGCAGGTGCTTCATAAACACTTAGTAGTTGGTGCTTAATAAATACTCACAATAGGTTATCAATGAATCCTCATTGATTGATCCAGCCTTAAGGATGTGGCAATGAACAAAAAAGCGCCCAATATTTTCTTTCTTTCTTTCTTTTTTTTTTTTTTTGAGACGGAAATTCGCTGATGTCGCCAGGCTGGAGTGCAGTGGCGCAATCTCGCCTCACTGCAACCTCCTCGTCTCAGATTCAAGTGATTCTCCTGCCTCAGCCTCCCGAGCTGCTGGGACTACAGGCACGTGCCACCATGGCCAGTTAATTTTTGTATTTTTAGTAGAGATGAGGTTTCACCATGTTGGCTAGGCTGGTCTCGAACTCCTGACCTTGTGATCTGCCCACCTCGGCCTCCCAAAATGCTGGAGTTACAGGCGTGAGCCACCGCACCCTGAGGCAGACTCTTTTTCCTGAGGCAGAGTCTCACTCTGTTGCCCAGGTTGGAGCGCAGTGGTGCAATCTTGGCTCACTGCAACCTCTACCTCCCGGGCTCCAGACATTCTCCTGCCTCAGCTGGAGTAGCTGGGATTACAGACGCACACCACCACGCCTGGCTAATTTTTTTTTGTATTTTTAGTAGAGACTGGGTTTCACCATGTTGGTCAGGCTGGTCTCAAACTCCTGACCTCAGGTGATCTACCCGCTTCAGCCTCCCGAAGTGCTGGGAAGACAGGCATGAGCCAACGCGCCCAGCTGTTTTCTTCGATAATTTTTGTAAGACTTTTTTTGTGTGTGTGCAAGTAACCAGCAAATATAAAACACCCCAGACAATTTTAAATAAAATGATATATGCTTATTGTAAAGTTAAAGCAATCGTAAAGTACAGAGAAAATTAAAAAAATGAATAATGTCCTAATAACAATCCTACCATCCAGAAGTATCCATTCTTACCATTTCCTAATCGTCCAGACATCTTGGCATCGTACACATAGATAGAGGCACACATAAATGAGATCACACTGTTTGTGCTCCTCTGTAATAAAGAGAGTTAAATTCAATGTTCCTTGCATTAACCAGTGAAGAAGAAATAAACAAGTGGCTCAGAAGGAGTTGCTGAAGTTTAAAGAAATGTTTTCTCTCTGTAAGAGATATTAATTTCTCTAAGAGTTCTCTGACAGTGAGGAAAAAGATTATGATAAAAAGAACCAAGACTTTGGGGTAGAGATATGAATTTAAAAAGATAATTTCAACTTTAAACACAGAGTTTGGCTCCCCACTTTGAAGATGAGAGCCGGGTGATTTTGGAGGAAAGAGGGTGCAGCCTGGGAACTTGGAGAGTGCTCCATTTTTATTTTTAGTTTTATTTTTATTTGGGACGGAGCCTCCCTCTGTCGCCCGGGCTGGAGTGCAGTGGCGCCATCTTGCAGGCTGGAGTGCAGTGGCCGGATCTCAGCTCACTGCAAGCGCCGCCTCCCGGGTTCACGACATTCTCCTGCCTCAACTTCCCGAGTTGCTGGGACTACAGGCGCCTGTCACCACGCCTGGCTAATTTTTTTGTATTTTTAGTAGAGACAGGGTTTCACTGTGTTAGCCAGGAGGGTCTCGATCTCCTGACCTCGTGATCCGCCTGCCTCGGCCTCCCAAAGTGCTGGGATTCCAGGCGTGAGCCACCGCGCCCGGCCGAGAGTGCTTTTGAGGGGAGCTGCTGTTCTTGGAAGAGCAGGCTGAGTAACAGGGTCTGCACCTCCAGAGGCCTGGAGGGAGTGTTCCGAGCTGTGGCTCAGTTACACGTGGGAATCAAGCAGAGCCCATCTCCGGAGCGAATGAGGCTCAGTCACACGAGCGAATAGGGTTTGTTAGCAAGTGACACGGCTGAGCTGATTGGATCTGGCCGCAGGACTGAGATATTTCTGAAGTGTCAGATGTTAATAGGATGGCTGGGGCTGGTTGTCTCTACACGGGAAGCCAGAAGTGGGGGTGGATGGCCGGGTGCCGTCATCTGCTGTAGAGGAGGAATTTGGGAGAAAGGAAATCGGAGGTGGGGAGGGAAAAAGAGGGAAGGAGGGAAGGACGGTAGAAGATGGAGAAGAGAGGCCAGTGGCATTGGAGGTGGAGGGGGAAAGAGGACTGAGATGGGGCTGGTGGAGGAGTTGGGTTTGCTTCATCGAGGATCACACATTGGTGGGGTGGGCTGAGTTCGTTTTCAAATATGTTTTATGGCCGGGCGCGGTGGCTCAAGCCTGTAATCCCAGCACTTTGGGAGGCCGAGACGGGCGGATCACGAGGTCAGGAGATCGAGACCATCCTGGCTAACATGGTGAAACCCCGTCTCTACTAAAAAATACAACAAACTAGCCGGGCGAGGTGGCGGGCGCCTGTAGTTCCAGCTACTCGGGAGGCTGAGGCAGGAGAATGGCGTGAACCCGGGAGGCGGAGCTTGCAGTGAGCCGAGATCCGGCCACTGCACTCCAGCCTGGGCGACAGAGCGAGACTCCGTCTCAAAAAAAAAAAAAAAAAAAAATCAAATATGTTTTATTTGGTCAATGTGATGTTAAAAAATATTTCAATACTCTTTAGGGGGAATGTCCCCTCCCCACTCCCATTTAGTCTTGGAGCTTATATCCTCTCTGGCCCCTGAAGGCCTCTGGGTTTGAGACCTTCGCCAGATGACCTGTGGCTCTTTCTAGAGCTCTTTCCTCCCAGGGGCTGGTCCTGGTGGGTGGCCCAGGCTCAGAGGAGATCAGAATTGCATCTCATCTCAGAGATGCCATGGGGATCCAGAGAATTCTGAGAATGAGATTAGATCCCCAGTGGTGCCCCGACCTCATCCCGCTGTGGATTCCAGATGTGGTTCGGGACTGTATGTGAGTACCCCTTGGCGGTGGTCAGTTCTGTGGTCCGGAGAGCTGGGCTGTGGGAGACAGGAGGCAGGAGCTGTGGGAGACAGGAGGCAGGAGCTGTGG